>NW_027598439.1:0-27500 GCF_964194155.1 Cetorhinus maximus | reverse complement strand
AGCGAGAATAACACAGGGTCAGAGAGAGAATAACACAGGGTCAAAGAGAGAGAGAGAGAGAGAGAGAGAGAGAGAGAATAACACAGGGTCAGAGAGTGATAGAGAGAGAGCGAGCGAGAATAACACAGGGTCAGAGAGAGAGAGAATAACACAGGGTCAGAGAGAGAGAGAGAGAGAGAGAGAATAACACAGGGTCAAAGGGAGAGAGAGAGAGAGAGAGAGAATAACACAGGGTCAGAGAGAGAGAGAGAGAGAATAACACAGGGTCAGAGAGAGATAGAGAGAGAGAGAATAACACAGGGTCAGAGAGAGATAGAGAGAGAGAGAATAACACAGGGTCAGAAAGAGATAGAGAGAGAGAGAATAACACAGGGTCAGAGAGAGATAGAGAGAGAGAGAGAGAATAACACAGGGTCAGAGAGTGATAGAGAGAGAATAACACTGGGTCAGAGAGAGAGAGAGAGAGAATAACACAGGGTCAGAGAGTGATAGAGAGAGAATAACACAGGGTCAGAGAGTGATAGAGAGAGAATAACACAGGGTCAGAGAGAGATAGAGAGAGAGAGAGTGAATAACACAGGGTCAGAGAGTGATAGAGAGAGAATAACACTGGGTCAGAGAGAGAGAGAGAGAGAATAACACAGGGTCAGAGAGTGATAGAGAGAGAATAACACAGGGTCAGAGAGAGATAGGGAGCGATAGAGAGAGAAATACACAGGGTCAGAGAGAGCGATAGAGAGAGAATAACACAGGGCCAGAGAGACCGAGAGAGTGAGAATAACACTGGGTCAGAGAGAGATAGAGAGCGATAGAGAGAGAATAACACAGGGTCAGAGAGAGCGAGCGAGAGAGAGAATAACACAGGTTCAGAGAGTGATAGAGAGAGAATAACACAGGGTCAGCGAAAGATAGAGAGCGATAGAGAGAGAATAACACAGGGCCAGAGAGAGCGAGAGAGAGAGAATAACACAGGGTCAGAGAGAGATAGAGAGAGAGAGAGAGAGAATAACACAGGGTCAGAGAGAGAGAGAGAGAGAGAGAGATAGAATAACACAGGGTCAGAGTGAGAGAGAGCGAGAGAGAGAGAATAACACAGGGTCAGAGAGAGAGAGAGAGCGAGAGAGAGAGAATAACACAGGGCCAGAGAGAGCGAGAGAGAGAGAATAACACAGGGTCAGAGAGAGATAGAGAGAGAATAACACAGGGTCAGAGAGAGATAGAGAGAGAGTGAATAACACAGGGTCAGAAAGAGATAGAGAGAGAGAGATAGAATAACACAGGGTCAGAGTGAGAGAGAGCGAGAGAGAGAGAATAACACAGGGTCAGAGAGAGAGAGAGAGAGAGAGAATAACACAGGGTCAGAGAGAGAGAGAGACAGAGAGAATAACACAGGGTCAGAGAGAGATAGAGAGAGATAGAGAGAGAATAACACAGGGTCAGAGAGAGATAGAGAGAGAGAGAGAGAGAATAACACAGGGTCACAGAGAGAGAGAGAGAGAGAGAATAACACAGGGTCACAGAGAGATAGAGAGAGAGAGAGAGAATAACACAGGGTCAGAGAGAGATAGAGAGTGAGAGAGAGAATAACACAGGGTCAGAGAGAGATAGAGAGAGAAAGAGAGAATTACACTGGGTCAGAGAGAGATAGAGAGAGAGTGAATAACACAGGGTCACAGAGAGAGAGAGAGAGAGAATAACACAGGGTCACAGAGAGATAGAGAGAGAGAGAGAGAATCACACAGGGTCAGAGAGAGATAGAGAGTGAGAGAGAGAATAACACAGGGTCAGAGAGAGATAGAGAGTGAGAGAGAGAATAACACAGGGTCAGAGAGAGATAGAGAGAGAAAGAGAGAATTACACTGGGTCAGAGAGAGATAGAGAGAGAGTGAATAACACAGGGTCACAGAGAGAGAGAGAGAGAGAGAATAACACAGGGTCACAGAGAGATAGAGAGAGAGAGAGAGAATCACACAGGGTCAGAGAGAGATAGAGAGTGAGAGAGAGAATAACACAGGGTCAGAGAGAGATAGAGAGAGAAAGAGAGAATTACACTGGGTCAGAGAGAGATAGAGAGAGAGTGAATAACACAGGGTCAGAGAGAGAGAGAGAGAGAGAGAATAACACAGGGTCACAGAGAGATAGAGAGAGAGAGAGAGAATAACACAGGGTCACAGAGAGATAGAGAGAGAGAGAATAACACAGGGTCAGAGAGAGATAGAGAGAGAGAGAGAGAATAACACAGGGTCAGAGAGAGATAGAGAGAGAGAGAGAGAATTACACTGGGTCAGAGAGAGATAGAGAGAGAGTGAATAACACAGGGTCAGAAAGAGATAGAGAGAGAGAGAATAACACAGGGTCAGAGAGTGATAGAGAGAGAATAACACAGGGTCAGAGAGAGATAGAGAGCGATAGAGAGAGAAATACACAGGGTCAGAGAGAGCGATAGAGAGAGAATAACACAGGGCCAGAGAGAGCGAGAGAGAGAGAATAACACAGGGTCAGAGAGAGATAGAGAGCGATAGAGAGAGAAATACACAGGGTCAGAGAGAGCGATAGAGAGATAATAACACAGGGCCAGAGAGAGCGAGAGAGAGAGAATAACACAGGGTCAGAGAGAGATAGAGAGCGATAGAGAGAGAATAACACAGGGCCAGAGAGAGCGAGAGAGAGAGAATAACACAGGGTCAGAGAGAGATAGAGAGCGATAGAGAGAGAATAACACAGGGTCAGAGATTGAGAGTGAGAGAGAGAATAACACAGGGTCAGAGAGAGAGAGCGAGAGAGAGAATAACACAGGGTCAGAGTGTGATAGAGGGCGAGAGAGAGAGAATAACACAGGGTCAGAGAGAGATAGAGAGAGAATAACACAGGGTCAGAGTGAGAGAGAGCGAGAGAGAGAGAATAACACAGGGTCAGAGAGAGATACAGAGAGAGAGAGAGAGAATAACATCGGGTCAGAGAGAGATAGAGAGAGAGCGAGAGCGAATAACACAGGGTCAGAGAGAGATAGAGAGAGAATAACACAGGGTCAGAGTGAGAGAGAGCGAGAGAGAGAGAGAATAACACAGGGTCAGAGTGAGAGAGAGCGAGAGCGAGCGAGAATATCACAGGGTCAGAGAGAGAGAGAATAACACAGGGTCAAAGAGAGAGACAGAGAGAGAGAGAATAGCACAGGGTCAGAGAGTGATAGAGAGAGAGCGAGCGAGAATAACACAGGGTCAGAGAGAAAATAACAAAGGGTCAAAGAGAGAGAGAGAGAGAGAATAACACAGGGTCAGAGAGTGATAGAGAGAGAGCGAGCAAGAATAACACAGGGTCAGAGAGAGAGAGAATAACAGAGGGTCAAAGAGAGAGAGAGAGAGAGAGAGAGACAGAGAATAACACAGGGTCAAAGGGAGAGAGAGAGAGAGAGAGAGAATAACACAGGGTCAGAGAGAGAGAGAGAGAGAATAACACAGGGTCAGAGAGAGAGAGAGAGAGAGAGAATAACACAGGGTCAGAGAGAGAGAGAGAGAGAGAGAGAATAACACAGGGTCAGAGAGAGAGAGAGAATAACACAGGGTCAAAGGGAGAGAGAGAGAGAGAGAGAATAACACAGGGTCAGAGAGAGATAGAGAGAGAGAGAGAATAACACAGGGTCAGAGTGAGAGAGAGCGAGAGAGAGAGAATTACACTGGGTCAGAGAGAGATAGAGAGAGAGTGAATAACACAGGGTCAGAAAGAGATAGAGAGAGAGAGAATAACACAGGGTCAGAGAGTGATAGAGAGAGAATAACACAGGGTCAGAGAGAGATAGAGAGCGATAGAGAGAGAAATGCACAGGGTCAGAGAGAGCGATAGAGAGAGAATAACACAGGGCCAGAGAGAGCGAGAGAGTGAGAATAACACAGGGTCAGAGAGAGATAGAGAGAGAGAGAATAACACAGGGTCAGAGAGTTATAGAGAGAGAATAACACAGGGTCAGAGAGAGATAGAGAGCGATAGAGAGAGAAATACACAGGGTCAGAGAGAGCGATAGAGAGAGAATAACACAGGGCCAGAGAGAGCGAGAGAGAGAGAATAACACAGGGTCAGAGAGAGATAGAGAGTGATAGAGAGAGAAATACACAGGGTCAGAGAGAGCGATAGAGAGATAATAACACAGGGCCAGAGAGAGCGAGAGAGAGAGAATAACACAGGGTCAGAGAGAGATAGAGAGCGATAGAGAGAGAATAACACAGGGCCAGAGAGAGCGAGAGAGAGAGAATAACACAGGGTCAGAGAGAGATAGAGAGCGATAGAGAGAGAATAACACAGGGTCAGAGATTGAGAGTGAGAGAGAGAATAACACAGGGTCAGAGAGAGAGAGCGAGAGAGAGAATAACACAGGGTCAGAGTGTGATAGAGGGCGAGAGAGAGAGAATAACACAGGGTCAGAGAGAGATAGAGAGAGAATAACACAGGGTCAGAGTGAGAGAGAGCGAGAGAGAGAGAATAACACAGGGTCAGAGAGAGATACAGAGAGAGAGAGAGAGAATAACATCGGGTCAGAGAGAGATAGAGAGAGAGCGAGAGCGAATAACACAGGGTCAGAGAGAGATAGAGAGAGAATAACACAGGGTCAGAGTGAGAGAGAGCGAGAGAGAGAGAGAATAACACAGGGTCAGAGTGAGAGAGAGCGAGAGCGAGCGAGAATATCACAGGGTCAGAGAGAGAGAGAATAACACAGGGTCAAAGAGAGAGACAGAGAGAGAGAGAATAGCACAGGGTCAGAGAGTGATAGAGAGAGAGCGAGCGAGAATAACACAGGGTCAGAGAGAAAATAACAAAGGGTCAAAGAGAGAGAGAGAGAGAGAATAACACAGGGTCAGAGAGTGATAGAGAGAGAGCGAGCAAGAATAACACAGGGTCAGAGAGAGAGAGAATAACAGAGGGTCAAAGAGAGAGAGAGAGAGAGAGAGAGACAGAGAATAACACAGGGTCAAAGGGAGAGAGAGAGAGAGAGAGAGAATAACACAGGGTCAGAGAGAGAGAGAGAGAGAATAACACAGGGTCAGAGAGAGAGAGAGAGAGAGAGAGAGAGAATAACACAGGGTCAGAGAGAGAGAGAGAGAGAGAGAGAATAACACAGGGTCAGAGAGAGAGAGAGAATAACACAGGGTCAAAGGGAGAGAGAGAGAGAGAGAGAATAACACAGGGTCAGAGAGAGAGAGAGAGAGAGAGAGAATAACACAGGGTCAGAGTGAGAGAGAGCGAGAGAGAGAGAATTACACTGGGTCAGAGAGAGATAGAGAGAGAGTGAATAACACAGGGTCAGAAAGAGATAGAGAGAGAGAGAATAACACAGGGTCAGAGAGTGATAGAGAGAGAATAACACAGGGTCAGAGAGAGATAGAGAGCGATAGAGAGAGAAATGCACAGGGTCAGAGAGAGCGATAGAGAGAGAATAACACAGGGCCAGAGAGAGCGAGAGAGAGAGAATAACACAGGGTCAGAGAGAGATAGAGAGCGATAGAGAGAGAAATACACAGGGTCAGACAGAGCGATAGAGAGAGAATAACACAGGGCCAGAGAGAGCGAGAGAGAGAGAATAACACAGGGTCAGAGAGAGATAGAGAGCGATAGAGAGAGAATAACACAGGGCCAGAGAGAGCGAGAGAGAGAGAATAACACAGGGTCAGAGAGAGATAGAGAGCGATAGAGAGAGAATAACACAGGGTCAGAGATTGAGAGCGAGAGAGAGAATAACACAGGGTCAGAGAGAGAGAGCGAGAGAGAGAATAACACAGGGTCAGAGTGTGATAGAGGGCGAGAGAGCGAGAATAACACAGGGTCAGAGAGAGATAGAGAGAGAATAACACAGGGTCAGAGTGAGAGAGAGCGAGAGAGAGAGAATAACACAGGGTCAGAGAGAGATACAGAGAGAGAGAGAGAGAATAACATAGGGTCAGAGAGAGATCGAGAGAGAGCGAGAGCGAATAACACAGGGTCAGAGAGAGATAGAGAGAGAATAACACAGGGTCAGAGTGAGAGAGAGCGAGAGAGAGAGAGAATAACACAGGGTCAGAGTGAGAGAGAGCGAGAGCGAGCGAGAATATCACAGGGTCAGAGAGAGAGAGAATAACACAGGGTCAAAGAGAGAGACAGAGAGAGAGAGAATAGCACAGGGTCAGAGAGTGATAGAGAGAGAGCGAGCGAGAATAACACAGGGTCAGAGAGAGAATAACACAGGGTCAAAGAGAGAGAGAGAGAGAGAATAACACAGGGTCAGAGAGTGATAGAGAGAGAGCGAGCAAGAATAACACAGGGTCAGAGAGAGAGAGAATAACAGAGGGTCAAAGAGAGAGAGAGAGAGAGAGAGAGACAGAGAATAACACAGGGTCAAAGGGAGAGAGAGAGAGAGAGAGAGAATAACACAGGGTCAGAGAGAGAGAGAGAGAGAATAACACAGGGTCAGAGAGAGAGAGAGAGAGAGAGAGAGAATAACACAGGGTCAGAGAGAGAGAGAGAGAGAGAGAGAATAACACAGGGTCAGAGAGAGAGAGAGAATAACACAGGGTCAAAGGGAGAGAGAGAGAGAGAGAGAATAACACAGGGTCAGAGAGAGATAGAGATAGAGAGAGAATAACACAGGGTCAGAGTGAGAGAGAGCGAGAGAGAGAGAATAACACAGGGTCAGAGAGAGATAGAGAGAGAGAGAGAGAATAACACAGGGTCAGAGAGAGAGAGAGAGAGATTAACACAGCGTCAGAGAGAGGTAGAGAGAGAGAGAGAGAGAATAACACAGTGTCAGAGAGAGAGAGAGAGAGAGAGAATAACACAGGGTCAGAGAGAGATAGAGAGAGAGAGAGAGAATAACACAGGGTCAGAGAGAGAGAGAGCGAGTGAGAATAACACAGGGTCAGAGAGAGATAGAGAGAGAGAGAGAGAATAACACAGGGTCAGAGAGTGATAGAGAGAGAATAACACAGGGTCAGAGAGAGATAGAGAGAGAGAGAGAGAGAGTGAATAACACAGCGTCAGAGAGAGATAGAGAGAGAGAGAATAACACAGGGTCACAGAGAGATAGAGAGAGAGAGAGAGAGAATAACACAGGGTCAGAGAGAGAGAGAGCGAGTGAGAATAACACAGGGTCAGAGAGAGATAGAGAGAGAGAGAGAGAATAACACAGGGTCAGAGAGTGATAGAGAGAGAATAACACAGGGTCAGAGAGAGATAGAGAGAGAGAGAGAGAGAGTGAATAACACAGCGTCAGAGAGAGATAGAGAGAGAGAGAATAACACAGGGTCACAGAGAGATAGAGAGAGAGAGAGAGAGAATAACACAGGGTCAGAGATTGATAGAGAGAGAATAACACAGGGTCAGAGAGAGATAGAGAGCGATAGAGAGAGAATAACACAGGGCCAGAGAGAACGAGAGAGAGAGAATAACACAGGGTCAGAGAGAGATAGAGAGAGAGAGAGAGTGAATAACACAGCGTCAGAGAGAGATAGAGAGAGAGAGAATAACACAGGGTCAGAGAGAGAGAGAGAGAGAGAAAGAATAACACAGGGTCAGAGAGAGAGAGAATATCACAGGGTGAAAGAGAGAGAGAGAGAGAGAGAGAGAATAACACAGGGTCAGAGAGTGATAGAGAGAGAGCGAGCGAGAATAACACAGGGTCAGAGAGAGAGAATAACACAGGGTCAAAGAGAGAGAGAGAGAGAGAGAGAGAATAACACAGGGTCAGAGAGTGATAGAGAGAGAGCGAGCGAGAATAACACAGGGTCAGAGAGAGAATAACACAGGGTCAAAGAGAGAGAGAGAGAGAGAATAACACAGGGTCAGAGAGTGATAGAGAGAGAATAACACAGGGTCAGAGAGAGATAAAGAGCGCTAGAGAGAGAATAACACAGGGCCAGAGAGAGCGAGAGAGAGAGAATAACACAGGGTCAGAGAGAGACACAGAGAGAGAGAATAACACAGGGACACAGAGAGATAGAGAGAGTGAGAGAGAATAACACAGGGTCAGGGAGTGATAGAGAGAGAATAACACAGGGTCAGAGAGAGATAGAGAGCGATGGAGAGAGAATAACACAGGGCCAGAGAGAGCGAGAGAGAGAGAATAACACAGGGTCAGAGAGAGATAGAGAGAGAGAGAGTGAATAACACAGCGTCAGAGAGAGATAGAGAGAGAGAGAATTACACTGGGTCAGAGAGAGATAGAGAGAGAGTGAATAACACAGGGTCAGAAAGAGATAGAGAGAGAGAGAATAACACAGGGTCAGAGAGTGATAGAGAGAGAATAACACAGGGTCACAGAGAGATAGAGAGAGAGAGAGAGAGAATAACACAGGGTCAGAGAGAGAGAGAGCGAGTGAGAATAACACAGGGTCAGAGAGAGATAGAGAGAGAGAGAGAGAATAACACAGGGTCAGAGAGTGATAGAGAGAGAATAACACAGGGTCAGAGAGAGATAGAGAGCGATGGAGAGAGAATAACACAGGGCCAGAGAGAGCGAGAGAGAGAGAATAACACAGGGTCAGAGAGAGATAGAGAGAGAGAGAGTGAATAACACAGCGTCAGAGAAAGATAGAGAGAGAGAGAATTACACTGGGTCAGAGAGAGATAGAGAGAGAGTGAATAACACAGGGTCAGAAAGAGATAGAGAGAGAGAGAATAACACAGGGTCAGAGAGTGATAGAGAGAGAATAACACAGGGTCACAGAGAGATAGAGAGAGAGAGAGAGAGAATAACACAGGGTCAGAGAGAGAGAGAGCGAGTGAGAATAACACAGGGTCAGAGAGAGATAGAGAGAGAGAGAGAGAATAACACAGGGTCAGAGAGTGATAGAGAGAGAATAACACAGGGTCAGAGAGAGATAGAGAGAGAGAGAGAGAGAGTGAATAACACAGCGTCAGAGAGAGATAGAGAGAGAGAGAATAACACAGGGTCACAGAGAGATAGAGAGAGAGAGAGAGAGAATAACACAGGGTCAGAGATTGATAGAGAGAGAATAACACAGGGTCAGAGAGAGATAGAGAGCGATAGAGAGAGAATAACACAGGGCCAGAGAGAGATAGAGAGAGAGAGAGTGAATAACACAGCGTCAGAGAGAGATAGAGAGAGAGAGAATTACACTGGGTCAGAGAGAGATAGAGAGAGAGTGAATAACACAGGGTCAGAAAGAGATAGAGAGAGAGAGAATAACACAGGGTCAGAGAGTGATAGAGAGAGAATAACACAGGGTCAGAGAGAGGTAGAGAGCGATAGAGAGAGAAATACACAGGGTCAGAGAGAGCGATAGAGAGAGAATAACACAGGGCCAGAGAGAGCGAGAGAGAGAGAATAACACAGGGTCAGAGAGTGATAGAGAGAGAATAACACAGGGTCAGAGAGAGATAGAGAGCGATAGAGAGAGAAATACACAGGGTCAGAGAGAGCGATAGAGAGAGAATAACACAGGGCCAGAGAGAGCGAGAGAGAGAGAATAACACAGGGTCAGAGAGAGATAGAGAGCGATAGAGAGAGAAATACACAGGGTCAGAGAGAGCGATAGAGAGATAATAACACAGGGCCAGAGAGAGCGAGAGAGAGAGAATAACACAGGGTCAGAGAGAGATAGAGAGCGATAGAGAGAGAATAACACAGGGCCAGAGAGAGCGAGAGAGAGAGAATAACACAGGGTCAGAGAGAGATAGAGAGCGATAGAGAGAGAATAACACAGGGTCAGAGATTGAGAGCGAGAGAGAGAATAACACAGGGTCAGAGAGAGAGAGCGAGAGAGAGAATAACACAGGGTCAGAGTGTGATAGAGGGCGAGAGAGAGAGAATAACACAGGGTCAGAGAGAGATAGAGAGAGAATAACACAGGGTCAGAGTGAGAGAGAGCGAGAGAGAGAGAATAACACAGGGTCAGAGAGAGATACAGAGAGAGAGAGAGAGAATAACATAGGGTCAGAGAGAGATAGAGAGAGAGCGAGAGCGAATAACACAGGGTCAGAGAGAGATAGAGAGAGAATAACACAGGGTCAGAGTGAGAGAGAGCGAGAGAGAGAGAGAATAACACAGGGTCAGAGTGAGAGAGAGCGAGAGCGAGCGAGAATATCACAGGGTCAGAGAGAGAGAGAATAACACAGGGTCAAAGAGAGAGACAGAGAGAGAGAGAATAGCACAGGGTCAGAGAGTGATAGAGAGAGAGCGAGCGAGAATAACACAGGGTCAGAGAGAGAATAACACAGGGTCAAAGAGAGAGAGAGAGAGAGAATAACACAGGGTCAGAGAGTGATAGAGAGAGAGCGAGCAAGAATAACACAGGGTCAGAGAGAGAGAGAATAACAGAGGGTCAAAGAGAGAGAGAGAGAGAGAGAGAGACAGAGAATAACACAGGGTCAAAGGGAGAGAGAGAGAGAGAGAGAGAATAACACAGGGTCAGAGAGAGAGAGAGAGAGAATAACACAGGGTCAGAGAGAGAGAGAGAGAGAGAGAGAGAGAATAACACAGGGTCAGAGAGAGAGAGAGAGAGAGAGAGAATAACACAGGGTCAGAGAGAGATAGAGAGCGATGGAGAGAGAATAACACAGGGCCAGAGAGAGCGAGAGAGAGAGAATAACACAGGGTCAGAGAGAGATAGAGAGAGAGAGAGTGAATAACACAGCGTCAGAGAGAGATAGAGAGAGAGAGAATTACACTGGGTCAGAGAGAGATAGAGAGAGAGTGAATAACACAGGGTCAGAAAGAGATAGAGAGAGAGAGAATAACACAGGGTCAGAGAGTGATAGAGAGAGAATAACACAGGGTCAGAGAGAGATAGAGAGCGATAGAGAGAGAAATACACAGGGTCAGAGAGAGCGATAGAGAGAGAATAACACAGGGCCAGAGAGAGCGAGAGAGAGAGAATAACACAGGGTCAGAGAGAGATAGAGAGCGATAGAGAGAGAAATACACAGGGTCAGAGAGAGCGATAGAGAGATAATAACACAGGGCCAGAGAGAGCGAGAGAGAGAGAATAACACAGGGTCAGAGAGAGATAGAGAGCGATAGAGAGAGAATAACACAGGGCCAGAGAGAGCGAGAGAGAGAGAATAACACAGGGTCAGAGAGAGATAGAGAGCGATAGAGAGAGAATAACACAGGGTCAGAGATTGAGAGCGAGAGAGAGAATAACACAGGGTCAGAGAGAGAGAGCGAGAGAGAGAATAACACAGGGTCAGAGTGTGATAGAGGGCGAGAGAGAGAGAATAACACAGGGTCAGAGAGAGATAGAGAGAGAATAACACAGGGTCAGAGTGAGAGAGAGCGAGAGAGAGAGAATAACACAGGGTCAGAGAGAGATACAGAGAGAGAGAGAGAGAATAACATAGGGTCAGAGAGAGATAGAGAGAGAGCGAGAGCGAATAACACAGGGTCAGAGAGAGATAGAGAGAGAATAACACAGGGTCAGAGTGAGAGAGAGCGAGAGAGAGAGAGAATAACACAGGGTCAGAGTGAGAGAGAGCGAGAGCGAGCGAGAATATCACAGGGTCAGAGAGAGAGAGAATAACACAGGGTCAAAGAGAGAGACAGAGAGAGAGAGAATAGCACAGGGTCAGAGAGTGATAGAGAGAGAGCGAGCGAGAATAACACAGGGTCAGAGAGAGAATAACACAGGGTCAAAGAGAGAGAGAGAGAGAGAATAACACAGGGTCAGAGAGTGATAGAGAGAGAGCGAGCAAGAATAACACAGGGTCAGAGAGAGAGAGAATAACAGAGGGTCAAAGAGAGAGAGAGAGAGAGAGAGAGAGACAGAGAATAACACAGTGTCAAAGGGAGAGAGAGAGAGAGAGAGAGAATAACACAGGGTCAGAGAGAGAGAGAGAGAGAATAACACAGGGTCAGAGAGAGAGAGAGAGAGAGAGAATAACACAGGGTCAGAGAGAGAGAGAGAATAACACAGGGTCAAAGGGAGAGAGAGAGAGAGAGAGAATAACACAGGGTCAGAGAGAGATAGAGATAGAGAGAGAATAACACAGGGTCAGAGTGAGAGAGAGCGAGAGAGAGAGAATAACACAGGGTCAGAGAGAGATAGAGAGAGAGAGAGAGAATAACACAGGGTCAGAGAGAGAGAGAGAGAGATTAACACAGCGTCAGAGAGAGGTAGAGAGAGACAGAGAGAATAACACAGTGTCAGAGAGAGAGAGAGAGAGAGAGAATAACACAGGGTCAGAGAGAGATAGAGAGAGAGAGAGAGAATAACACAGGGTCAGAGAGAGAGAGAGCGAGTGAGAATAACACAGGGTCAGAGAGAGATAGAGAGAGAGAGAGAGAATAACACAGGGTCAGAGAGTGATAGAGAGAGAATAACACAGGGTCAGAGAGAGATAGAGAGAGAGAGAGAGAGAGTGAATAACACAGCGTCAGAGAGAGATAGAGAGAGAGAGAATAACACAGGGTCACAGAGAGATAGAGAGAGAGAGAGAGAGAATAACACAGGGTCAGAGATTGATAGAGAGAGAATAACACAGGGTCAGAGAGAGATAGAGAGCGATAGAGAGAGAATAACACAGGGCCAGAGAGAACGAGAGAGAGAGAATAACACAGGGTCAGAGAGAGATAGAGAGAGAGAGAGAGTGAATAACACAGCGTCAGAGAGAGATAGAGAGAGAGAGAATAACACAGGGTCAGAGAGAGAGAGAGAGAGAGAAAGAATAACACAGGGTCAGAGAGAGAGAGAATATCACAGGGTGAAAGAGAGAGAGAGAGAGAGAGAGAGAATAACACAGGGTCAGAGAGTGATAGAGAGAGAGCGAGCGAGAATAACACAGGGTCAGAGAGAGAGAGAATAACACAGGGTCAAAGAGAGAGAGAGAGAGAGAGAGAGAATAACACAGGGTCAGAGAGTGATAGAGAGAGAGCGAGCGAGAATAACACAGGGTCAGAGAGAGAACAACACAGGGTCAAAGAGAGAGAGAGAGAGAGAATAACACAGGGTCAGAGAGTGATAGAGAGAGAATAACACAGGGTCAGAGAGAGATAAAGAGCGCTAGAGAGAGAATAACACAGGGCCAGAGAGAGCGAGAGAGAGAGAATAACACAGGGTCAGAGAGAGACACAGAGAGAGAGAATAACACAGGGACACAGAGAGATAGAGAGAGTGAGAGAGAATAACACAGGGTCAGGGAGTGATAGAGAGAGAATAACACAGGGTCAGAGAGAGATAGAGAGCGATGGAGAGAGAATCACACAGGGCCAGAGAGAGCGAGAGAGAGAGAATAACACAGGGTCAGAGAGAGATAGAGAGAGAGAGAGTGAATAACACAGCGTCAGAGAGAGATAGAGAGAGAGAGAATAACACAGGGTCAGAGAGAGATAGAGAGAGAGAGAGTGAATAACACAGGGTCAGAGAGTGATAGAGAGAGAATAACACAGGGTCAGCGAGGGATAGAGAGCGATAGAGAGAGAATAACACAGGGCCAGAGAGTGCGAGAGAGAGAGAATAACACAGGGTCAGAGAGAGATAGAGAGAGAGAGAGAGAGAGAGAATAACCCAGGGTCAGAGAGAGATAGAGAGAGAGAGAGAGAGAATAACACAGGGTCAGAGAGAGAGAGAGAGAGAGAGAGAGATAACACAGGGTCAGAGAGAGAGAGAGAGAGAGAGAGAGATAACACAGGGTCAGAGAGAGAGAGAGAGAGAGAGAGAGAGAATCACACAGGGCCAGAGAGAGAGAGAGAGAGAGAATAACACAGGGTCAGAGAGAGATAGAGAGAGAGAGAGTGAATAACACAGCGTCAGAGAGAGATAGAGAGAGAGAGAATAACACAGGGTCAGAGAGAGATAGAGAGAGAGAGAGTGAATAACACAGGGTCAGAGAGTGATAGAGAGAGAATAACACAGGGTCAGCGAGGGATAGAGAGCGATAGAGAGAGAATAACACAGGGCCAGAGAGTGCGAGAGAGAGAGAATAACACAGGGTCAGAGAGAGATAGAGAGAGAGAGAGAGAGAGAGAATAACCCAGGGTCAGAGAGAGATAGAGAGAGAGAGAGAGAGAATAACACAGGGTCAGAGAGAGAGAGAGAGAGAGAGAGAGATAACACAGGGTCAGAGAGAGAGAGAGAGAGAGAGAGAGATAACACAGGGTCAGAGAGAGAGAGAGAGAGAGAGAGAGAGAATAACACAGGGTCAGAGAGAGAGAGAGAGAGAGAGAGAGAATAACACAGGGTCAGAGAGAGAGAGAGAGAGAGAGAGAGAGAATAACACAGGGTCAGAGAGAGAGAGAGAGAGAGATAGAGAGAGAATAACACAGTGTCAGAGCGAGAGAGAGAGAGAGAGAATAACACAGTGTCAGAGAGAGAGAGAGAGAGAGAATAACACAGTGTCAGAGCGAGAGAGAGAGAGAGAGAATAACACAGTGTCAGAGAGAGAGAGAGAGAGAGCATAACACAGTGTCAGAGAGAGAGAGAGAGAGAGAGAGATAATAACACAGGGTCACAGAGAGAGAGAGAGAGAGAGAATAACACAGGGTCAAAGAGAGAGAGAGAGAGAGAGAGAATAACACAGGGTCAGAGAGTGATAGAGAGAGAGCGAGCGAGAATAACACAGGGTCAGAGAGAGAATAACACAGGGTCAAAGAGAGAGAGAGAGAGAGAGAGAGAGAATAACACAGGGTCAGAGAGAGAGAGAATAACAGAGGGTCAAAGAGAGAGAGAGAGAGAGAGAGAGAGAGAGAGAATAACACAGGGTCAGAGAGAGAGAGAGAGAGAGAGAATAACACAGGGTCAGAGTGAGAGAGAGCGAGAGAGAGAACATAACACAGGGTCAGAGAGAGAGAGAGAGAGAGAGAGAGAATAACACAGGGTCAGAGAGAGAGAGAGAGAGAGAGAATAACACAGGTTCAGAGAGTGATAGAGAGAGCATAACACAGGGTCAGAGAGAGAGAGAGAGAGAGAGAATAACACAGGGTCAGAGTGAGAGAGAGCGAGAGAGAGAGAATAACACAGGGTCAGAGAGAGATAGAGAGAGAGGGAGAGAGAATAACACAGGGTCAGAGAGAGAGAGAGAGAGAGAGATTAACACAGCGTCAGAGAGAGGTAGAGAGAGAGAGAGAGAGAATAACACAGTGTCAGAGAGAGAGAGAGAGAGAGAGAATAACACAGGGTCAGAGAGAGAAAGAGAGAGAGAGAGAGAGAATAACACAGGGTCAGAGAGAGAGAGCCGAGAGAGAATAACACAGGGTCAGAGAGAGATAGAGAGAGAGAGAGAGAATAACACAGGTTCAGAGAGTGATAGAGAGAGAATAACACAGGGTCAGAGAGAGATAGAGAGAGAGAGAGAGAGTGAATAACACAGCGTCAGAGAGAGATAGAGAGAGAGAGAATAACACAGGGTCACAGAGAGATAGAGAGAGAGAGAGAGAATAACACAGGGTCAGAGAGTGATAGAGAGAGAATAACACAGGGTCAGAGAGAGATAGAGAGCGATAGAGAGAGAATAACACAGGGCCAGAGAGAGCGAGAGAGAGAGAATAACACAGGGTCAGAGAGAGATAGAGAGAGAGAGAGAGTGAATAACACAGCGTCAGAGAGAGATGGAGAGAAAGTGAATAACACAGGGTCAGAGAGTGATAGAGAGAGAATAACACAGGGTCAGAGAGAGATAAAGAGCGATAGAGAGAGAATAACACAGGGCCAGAGAGAGCGAGAGACAGAGAATAACACAGGGTCAGAGAGAGACACAGAGAGAGAGAATAACACAGGGTCAGAGAGTGATAGAGAGAGAATAACACAGGGTCAGAGAGAGATAGAGAGCGATGGAGAGAGAATAACACAGGGCCAGAGAGAGCGAGAGAGAGAGAATAACACAGGGTCAGAGAGAGATAGAGAGAGAGAGAGTGAATAACACAGCGTCAGAGAGAGATAGAGAGAGAGAGAATAACACAGGGTCAGAGAGAGAGAGAGAGAGAGAATAACACAGGGTCAGAGAGTGATAGAGAGAGAGCGAGCGAGAATAACACAGGGTCAGAGAGAGAGAGAATAACAGAGGGTCAAAGAGAGAGAGAGAGAGAGAGAGAGAGAGAGAGAATAACACAGGGTCAAAGAGAGAGAGAGAGAGAGAATAACACAGGGTCAGAGAGAGAGAGAGAGAGAGAGAGAGAGAGAGAATAACACAGGGTCAGAGAGAGAGAGAGAGAGAGAATAACACAGGGTCAAAGGGAGAGAGAGAGAGAGAGAGAGAGAATAACACAGGGTCAGAGAGAGAGAGAGAGAGAATAACACAGGGTCAAAGGGAGAGAGAGAGAGAGAGAGAGAGAATAACACAGGGTCAGAGAGAGAGAGAGAGAGAGAATAACACAGGGTCAAAGGGAGAGAGAGAGAGAGAGAATAACAGAGGGTCAGAGAGAGATAGAGAGAGAGAGAGAATAACACAGGGTCAGAGAGAGAGAGAGAGAGAGAGAATAACACAGGGTCAGAGTGAGAGAGAGCGAGAGAGAGAGCATAACACAGGGTCAGAGAGAGAGAGAGAGAGAGAGAATAACACAGGGTCAGAGTGAGAGAGAGCGAGAGAGAGAGAATAACACAGGGTCAGAGAGAGATAGAGAGAGAGAGAGAGAGAATACCACAGGGTCAGAGAGAGAGAGAGAGAGAGAGATTAACACAGCGTCAGAGTGAGGTAGAGAGAGAGAGAGAGAGAATAACACAGTGTGAGAGAGAGAGAGAGAGAGAGAATAACACAGGGTCAGAGTGAGAGAGAGCGAGAGAGAGAGAATAACACAGGGTCAGAGAGAGATAGAGAGAGAGAGAGAGAGAATACCACAGGGTCAGAGAGAGAGAGAGAGAGAGAGATTAACACAGCGTCAGAGTGAGGTAGAGAGAGAGAGAGAGAGAATAACACAGTGTGAGAGAGAGAGAGAGAGAGAGAATAACACAGGGTCAGAGAGAGATAGAGAGAGAGAGAGAGAGAGAATAACACAGGGTCAAAGGGAGATAGAGAGAGAGAGAATAACACAGGGTCAGAGAGAGATAGAGAGAGAGAGAGAATAACACAGGGTCAGAGAGAGAGAGAGAGAGAGAGAATAACACAGGGTCAGAGTGAGAGAGAGCGAGAGAGAGAGCATAACACAGGGTCAGAGAGAGAGAGAGAGAGAGAGAATAACACAGGGTCAGAGTGAGAGAGAGCGAGAGAGAGAGAATAACACAGGGTCAGAGAGAGATAGAGAGAGAGAGAGAGAGAGAATAACACAGGGTCAAAGGGAGATAGAGAGAGAGAGAATAACACAGGGTCAGAGAGAGATAGAGAGAGAGAGAGAATAACACAGGGTCAGAGAGAGAGAGAGAGAGAGAGAATAACACAGGGTCAGAGTGAGAGAGAGCGAGAGAGAGAGCATAACACAGGGTCAGAGAGAGAGAGAGAGAGAGAGAATAACACAGGGTCAGAGTGAGAGAGAGCGAGAGAGAGAGAATAACACAGGGTCAGAGAGAGATAGAGAGAGAGAGAGAGAGAATACCACAGGGTCAGAGAGAGAGAGAGAGAGAGAGATTAACACAGCGTCAGAGTGAGGTAGAGAGAGAGAGAGAGAGAATAACACAGTGTGAGAGAGAGAGAGAGAGAGAGAATAACACAGCGTCAGAGAGAGATAGAGAGAGAGAGAGAGAGAGAATAACACAGGGTCAGAGAGAGATAGAGAGAGAGAGAGAGAGAGAATAACACAGGGTCAGAGAGAGAGAGAGCGAGAGAGAATAACACAGGGTCAGAGAGAGATAGAGAGAGAGAGAGAGAATAACACAGGGTCAGAGAGAGATAGAGAGAGAGAGAGAGAATAACACAGGGTCAGAGTGAGAGAGAGCGAGAGCGAGCGAGAATATCACAGGGTCAGAGAGAGAGAGAATAACACAGGGTCAAAGAGAGAGAGAGAGAGAGAGAGAATAACACAGGGTCAGAGAGTGATAGAGAGAGAGCGAGCGAGAATAACACATGGTCAGAGAGAGAATAACACAGGGTCAAAGAGAGAGAGAGAGAGAGAGAGAGAGAATAACACAGGGTCAGAGAGTGATAGAGAGAGAACGAGCGAGAATAACACAGGGTCAGAGAGAGAGAGAGAGAGAGAGAATAACACAGGGTCAAAGGGAGAGAGAGAGAGAGAGAGAGAATAACACAGGGTCAGAGAGAGAGAGAGAGAGAGAATAACACAGGGTCAGAGAGTGATAGAGAGAGAGCGAGCGAGAATAACACAGGGTCAGAGAGAGAGAGAATAACAGAGGGTCAAAGAGAGAGAGAGAGAGAGAGAGAGAGAGAGAGAATAACACAGGGTCAAAGAGAGAGAGAGAGAGAGAGAATAACACAGGGTCAGAGAGAGAGAGAGAGAGAGAGAGAGAATAACACAGGGTCAGAGAGAGAGAGAGAGAGAGAATAACACAGGGTCAAAGGGAGAGAGAGAGAGAGAGAGAGAGAATAACACAGGGTCAGAGAGAGAGAGAGAGAGAATAACACAGGGTCAAAGGGAGAGAGAGAGAGAGAGAGAGAGAATAACACAGGGTCAGAGAGAGAGAGAGAGAGAGAGAGAATAACACAGGGTCAGAGAGAGAGAGAGAGAGAGAATAACACAGGGTCAAAGGGAGAGAGAGAGAGAGAGAATAACACAGGGTCAGAGAGAGATAGAGAGAGAGAGAGAATAACACAGGGTCAGAGAGAGAGAGAGAGAGAGAGAATAACACAGGGTCAGAGTGAGAGAGAGCGAGAGAGAGAGCATAACACAGGGTCAGAGAGAGAGAGAGAGAGAGAGAATAACACAGGGTCAGAGTGAGAGAGAGCGAGAGAGAGAGAATAACACAGGGTCAGAGAGAGATAGAGAGAGAGAGAGAGAGAATACCACAGGGTCAGAGAGAGAGAGAGAGAGAGAGATTAACACAGCGTCAGAGTGAGGTAGAGAGAGAGAGAGAGAGAATAACACAGTGTGAGAGAGAGAGAGAGAGAGAGAATAACACAGGGTCAGAGAGAGATAGAGAGAGAGAGAGAGGATAACACAGGGTCAGAGAGAGATAGAGAGAGAGAGAGAGAATAACACAGGTTCAGAGAGTGATAGAGAGAGAATAACACAGGGTCAGAGAGAGATAGAGAGAGAGACAGTGTGAATAACACAGCGTCAGAGAGAGATAGAGAGAGAGAATAACACAGGGTCACAGAGAGATAGAGAGAGAGAGAGAGAATAACACAGGTTCAGAGAGTGATAGAGAGAGAATAACACAGGGTCAGAGAGAGATAGAGAGAGAGACAGAGTGAATAACACAGGGTCAGAGAGAGAGAGAGAGAGAGAGAGAGAGAATAACACAGGGTCAGAGAGAGAGAGAGAGAGAGAGAGATTAACACAGCGTCAGAGAGAGGTAGAGAGAGAGAGAGAGAGAATAACACAGTGTCAGAGAGAGAGAGAGAGAGAGAATAACACAGGGTCAGAGAGTGATAGAGAGAGAATAACACAGGGTCAGAGAGAGATAGAGAGAGAGACAGAGTGAATAACACAGGGTCAGAGAGAGAGAGAGAGAGAGAGAGAGAATAACACAGGGTCAGAGAGAGAGAGAGAGAGAGAGAGATTAACACAGCGTCAGAGAGAGGTAGAGAGAGAGAGAGAGAGAATAACACAGTGTCAGAGAGAGAGAGAGAGAGAGAATAACACAGGGTCAGAGAGTGATAGAGAGAGAATAACACAGGGTCAGAGAGAGATAGAGAGCGATAGAGAGAGAATAACACAGGGCCAGAGAGAGCGAGAGAGAGAGAATAACACAGGGTCAGAGAGAGGTAGAGAGAGAGAGAGAGTGAATAACACAGCGTCAGAGAGAGATAGAGAGAGAGAGAATAACACAGGGTCAGAGAGAGAGAGAGAGAGAGAATAACACAGGGTCAGAGAGAGAGAGAATAACACAGGGTGAAAGAGAGAGAGAGAGAGAGAGAGAATAACACAGGGTCAGAGAGTGATAGAGAGAGAGCGAGCGAGAATAACACAGGGTCAGAGAGAGAGAGAGAGAGAGAGAGAATAACACAGGGTCAGAGAGTGATAGAGAGAGAATAACACAGGGTCAGAGTGAGAGAGAGCGAGAGAGAGAGAATAACACAGGGTCAGAGAGAGAGAGAGAGAGAGAGAATAACACAGGGTCAGAGTGAGAGAGAGCGAGAGAGAGAGCATAACAGAGGGTCAGAGAGAGAGAGAGAGAGAGAATAACACAGGGTCAGAGAGAGATAGAGAGAGAGAGAGAATAACACAGGGTCAGAGAGAGAGAGAGAGAGAGAGAGATTAACACAGCATCAGAGAGAGGTAGAGAGAGAGAGAGAGAGAATAACACAGTGTCAGAGAGAGAGAGAGAGAGAGAGAATAACACAGGGTCAGAGAGAGATAGAGAGAGAGAGAATAACACAGGGTCAGAGAGAGATAGAGAGAGAGAGAGAGAATAACACAGGGTCAGAGAGTGATAGAGAGAGAATAACACAGGGTCAGAGAGAGATAAGGAGCGATAGAGAGAGAATAACACAGGGCCAGAGAGAGCGAGAGAGAGAGAATAACACAGGGTCAGAGAGAGACACAGAGAGAGAGAATAACACAGGGACACAGAGAGATAGAGAGAGAGAGAGAGAATAACACAGGGTCAGAGAGAGATAGAGAGAGAGAGAGAGAGAGAATAACACAGGGTCAGAGAGTGATAGAGAGAGAATAACACAGGGTCAGCGAGGGATAGAGAGCGATAGAGAGAGAATAACACAGGGCCAGAGAGTGCGAGAGAGGGAGAATAACACAGGGTCAGAGAGAGATAGAGAGAGAGAGAGAGAGAGAATAACCCAGGGTCAGAGAGAGAGAGAGAGAGAGAGAGAGATAACACAGGGTCAGAGAGAGAGAGAGAGAGAGAGAGAGAGATAACACAGGGTCAGAGAGAGAGAGAGAGAGAGAGAGAGAGAATAACACAGGGTCAGAGAGAGAGAGAGAGAGAGAGAGAGAGAGAGAATAACACAGGGTCAGAGAGAGAGAGAGAGAGAGAATAACCCAGGGTCAGAGAGAGATAGAGAGAGAGAGAGAGAGAATAACACAGGGTCAGAGAGAGAGAGAGAGAGAGAATAACACAGGGTCAGAGTGAGAGAGAGCGAGAGAGAGAGAGATAACACAGGGTCAGAGTGAGAGAGAGCGAGAGAGAGAGAATAACACAGGGTCAGAGAGAGATAGAGAGAGAGAGAGAGAGAATACCACAGGGTCAGAGAGAGAGAGAGAGAGAGATTAACACAGCGTCAGAGTGAGGTAGAGAGAGAGAGAGAGAGAATAACACAGTGTGAGAGAGAGAGAGAGAGAGAGAATAACACAGGGTCAGAGAGAGATAGAGAGAGAGAGAGAGAGAGAATAACACAGGGTCAGAGAGAGCGAGAGAGAGAGAATAACACAGGGTCAGAGAGAGACACAGAGAGAGAGAATAACACAGGGACACAGAGAGATAGAGAGAGAGAGAGAGAATAACACAGGGTCAGAGAGAGATAGAGAGAGAGAGAGAGAGAGAATAACACAGGGTCAGAGAGAGAGAGAGCGAGAGAGAATAACACAGGGTCAGAGAGAGATAGAGAGAGAGAGAGAGAATAACACAGGTTCAGAGAGTGATAGAGAGAGAATAACACAGGGTCAGAGAGAGATAGAGAGAGAGACAGAGTGAATAACACAGCGTCAGAGAGAGATAGAGAGAGAGAATAACACAGGGTCACAGAGAGATAGAGAGAGAGAGAGAGAATAACACAGGGTCAGAGAGTGATAGAGAGAGAATAACACAGGGTCAGAGAGAGATAGAGAGCGATAGAGAGAGAATAACACAGGGCCAGAGAGAGCGAGAGAGAGAGAATAACACAGGGTCAGAGAGAGGTAGAGAGAGAGAGAGAGTGAATAACACAGCGTCAGAGAGAGATAGAGAGAGAGAGAATAACACAGGGTCAGAGAGAGAGAGAGAGAGAGAGAGAATAACACAGGGTCAGAGAGAGAGAGAATAACACAGGGTGAAAGAGAGAGAGAGAGAGAGAGAGAATAACACAGTGTCAGAGAGAGAGAGAGAGAGAGCATAACACAGTGTCAGAGAGAGAGAGAGAGAGAGAGAGAATAACACAGGGTCACAGAGAGAGAGAGAGAGAGAGAATAACACAGGGTCACAGAGAGATAGAGAGAGAGAGAGAGAATAACACAGGGTCAGAGAGAGATAGAGAGAGAGAGAGAGAATAACACAGGGTCAGAGTGAGAGAGAGCGAGAGCGAGCGAGAATATCACAGGGTCAGAGAGAGAGAGAATAACACAGGGTCAAAGAGAGAGAGAGAGAGAGAGAGAATAACACAGGGTCAGAGAGTGATAGAGAGAGAGCGAGCGAGAATAACACAGGGTCAGAGAGAGAATAACACAGGGTCAAAGAGAGAGAGAGAGAGAGAGAGAGAATAACACAGGGTCAGAGAGTGATAGAGAGAGAGCGAGCGAGAATAACACAGGGTCAGAGAGAGAGAGAGAGAGAGAATAACACAGGGTCAGAGAGAAGAGAGAGAGAGAATAACACAGGGTCAGAGAGAGATAGAGAGAGAGAGAGAGAATAACACAGGTTCAGAGAGTGATAGAGAGAGAATAACACAGGGTCAGAGAGAGATAGAGAGAGAATAACACAGGGTCAGAGAGAGATAGAGAGAGAGACAGAGTGAATAACACAGCGTCAGAGAGAGATAGAGAGAGAGAATAACACAGGGTCACAGAGAGATAGAGAGAGAGAGAGAGAAATAACACAGGTTCAGAGAGTGATAGAGAGAGAATAACACAGGGTCAGAGAGAGATAGAGAGAGAGACAGAGTGAATAACACAGCGTCAGAGAGAGATAGAGAGAGAGAATAACACAGGGTCACAGAGAGATAGAGAGAGAGAGAGAGAATAACACAGGGTCAGAGAGTGATAGAGAGAGAATAACACAGGGTCAGAGAGAGATAGAGAGCGATAGAGAGAGAGAAAAACACAGGGCCAGAGAGAGCGAGAGAGAGAGAATAACACAGGGTCAGAGAGAGGTAGAGAGAGAGAGAGAGTGAATAACACAGCGTCAGAGAGAGATAGAGAGAGAGAGAATAACACAGGGTCAGAGAGAGAGAGAGAGAGAATAACACAGGGTCAGAGAGAGAGAGAATAACACAGGGTGAAAGAGAGAGAGAGAGAGAGAGAGAATAACACAGGGTCAGAGAGTGATAGAGAGAGAGCGAGCGAGAATAACACAGGGTCACAGAGAGAGAGAGAGAGAGAGAGAGAGAATAACACAGGGTCAGAGAGTGATAGAGAGAGAATAACACAGGGTCAGAGTGAGAGAGAGCGAGAGAGAGAGAATAACACAGGGTCAGAGAGAGAGAGAGAGAGAGAGAATAACACAGGGTCAGAGTGAGAGAGAGCGAGAGAGAGAGCATAACAGAGGGTCAGAGAGAGAGAGAGAGAGAGAATAACACAGGGTCAGAGTGAGAGAGAGCGAGAGAGAGAGAATAACACAGGGTCAGAGAGAGATAGAGAGAGAGAGAGAGAGAATAACACAGGGTCAGAGAGAGAGAGAGAGAGAGAGATTAACACAGCGTCAGAGAGAGAGAGAGAATAACACAGTGTCAGAGAGAGAGAGAGAGAGAGAGAAGATTAACACAGCGTCAGAGAGAGAGAGAGAATAACACAGTGTCAGAGAGAGAGAGAGAGAGAGAGAGAATAACACAGGGTCAGAGAGAGATAGAGAGAGAGAGAATAACACAGGGTCAGAGAGAGATAGAGAGAGAGAGAGAGAATAACACAGGTTCAGAGTGATAGAGAGAGAATAACACAGGGTCAGAGAGAGAGAAGAGAGAGAGAGATTAACACAGCGTCAGAGAGAGAGAGAGAATAACACAGTGTCAGAGAGAGAGAGAGAGAGAGAAGAATAACACAGGGTCAGAGAGAGATAGAGAGAGAGAGAATAACACAGGGTCAGAGAGAGATAGAGAGAGAGAGAGAGAATAACACAGGTTCAGAGAGTGATAGAGAGAGAATAACACAGGGTCAGAGAGAGATAGAGAGAGAAAGAGAGAGTGAATAACACAGCGTCAGAGAGAGATAGAGAGAGAGAGAATAACACAGGGTCACAGAGAGATAGAGAGAGAGAGAGAGAATAACACAGGGTCAGAGAGTGATAGAGAGGAGCGATAGAGAGAGAATAACACAGGGCCAGAGAGAGCGAGAGAGAGAGAATAACACAGGGTCAGAGAGAGATAGAGAGAGAGAGAGAGTGAATAACACAGCGTCAGAGAGAGATAGAGAGAAAGAGAATAACACAGGGTCAGAGAGAGAGAGAGAGAGAGAATAACACAGGGTCAGAGAGTGATAGAGAGAGAATAACACAGGGTCAGAGAGAGATAAGGAGCGATAGAGAGAGAATAACACAGGGCCAGAGAGAGCGAGAGAGAGAGAATAACACAGGGTCAGAGGGAGACACAGAGAGAGAGAATAACACAGGGACACAGAGAGATAGAGAGAGAGAGAGAGAATAACACAGGGTCAGAGAGAGATAGAGAGAGAGAGAGAGAGTGAATAACACAGCGTCAGAGAGAGATAGAGAGAGAGAGAATAACACAGGGTCACAGAGAGATAGAGAGAGAGAGAGAGAATAACACAGGGTCAGAGAGTGATAGAGAGAGAATAACACAGGGCCAGAGAGTGCGAGAGAGGGAGAATAACACAGGGTCAGAGAGAGATAGAGAGAGAGAGAGAGAGAGAATAACCCAGGGTCAGAGAGAGAGAGAGAGAGAGAGAGAGATAACACAGGGTCAGAGAGAGAGAGAGAGAGAGAGAGAGAGATAACACAGGGTCAGAGAGAGAGAGAGAGAGAGAGAGAGAGAATAACACAGGGTCAGAGAGAGAGAGAGAGAGAGAGAGAGAGAATAACACAGGGTCAGAGAGAGAGAGAGAGAGAGAATAACCCAGGGTCAGAGAGAGATAGAGAGAGAGAGAGAGAGAATAACACAGGGTCAGAGAGAGAGAGAGAGAGAGAATAACCCAGGGTCAGAGAGAGATAGAGAGAGAGAGAGAGAGAATAACACAGGGTCAGAGAGAGAGAGAGAGAGAGAATAACACAGGGTCAGAGTGAGAGAGAGCGAGAGAGAGAGAATAACACAGGGTCAGAGAGAGATAGAGAGAGAGCGAGAGAGAATAACACAGGGTCAGAGAGAGAGAGAGAGAGAGAGATTAACACAGCGTCAGAGTGAGGTAGAGAGAGAGAGAGAGAGAATAACACAGTGTGAGAGAGAGAGAGAGAGAGAGAATAACACAGGGTCAGAGAGAGATAGAGAGAGAGAGAGAGAGAGAATAACACAGGGTCAGAGAGAGATAGAGAGAGAGAGAGAGAGAGAATAACACAGGGTCAGAGAGAGAGAGAGCGAGAGAGAATAACACAGGGTCAGAGAGAGATAGAGAGAGAGAGAGAGAATAACACAGGTTCAGAGAGTGATAGAGAGAGAATAACACAGGGTCAGAGAGAGATAGAGAGAGAGACAGAGTGAATAACACAGCGTCAGAGAGAGATAGAGAGAGAGAATAACACAGGGTCACAGAGAGATAGAGAGAGAGAGAGAGAATAACACAGGTTCAGAGAGTGATAGAGAGAGAATAACACAGGGTCAGAGAGAGATAGAGAGAGAGACAGAGTGAATAACACAGCGTCAGAGAGAGATAGAGAGAGAGAGAATAACACAGGGTCAGAGAGAGAGAGAGAGAGAGAGAGAGAGAGAATAACACAGGGTCAGAGAGAGAGAGAATAACACAGGGTGAAAGAGAGAGAGAGAGAGAGAGAGAATAACACAGGGTCAGAGAGTGATAGAGAGAGAGCGAGCGAGAATAACACAGGGTCAGAGAGAGATAGAGAGAGAGAGAATAACACAGGGTCACAGAGAGATAGAGAGAGAGAGAGAGAGAGAATAACACAGGGTCAGAGAGAGAGAGAGAGAGAGAATAACACAGGGTCAAAGGGAGAGAGAGAGAGAGAGAGAGAGAGAATAACACAGGGTCAGAGAGAGAGAGAGAGAGAGAATAACACAGGGTCAGAGAGTGATAGAGAGAGAGCGAGCGAGAATAACACAGGGTCAGAGAGAGAGAGAATAACAGAGGGTCAAAGAGAGAGAGAGAGAGAGAGAGAGAGAGAATAACACAGGGTCACAGAGAGAGAGAATAACACAGGGTGAAAGAGAGAGAGAGAGAGAGAGAGAATAACACAGGGTCAGAGAGTGATAGAGAGAGAGCGAGCGAGAATAACACAGGTTCAGAGAGAGAGAGAGAGAGAGAGAGAGAATAACACAGGGTCAGAGAGTGATAGAGAGAGAATAACACAGGGTCAGAGTGAGAGAGAGCGAGAGAGAGAGAATAACACAGGGTCAGAGAGAGAGAGAGAGAGAGAGAGAATAACACAGGGTCAGAGTGAGAGAGAGCGAGAGAGAGAGCATAACACAGGGTCAGAGAGAGAGAGAGAGAGAGAATAACACAGGGTCAGAGTGAGAGAGAGCGAGAGAGAGAGAATAACACAGGGTCAGAGAGAGATAGAGAGAGAGAGAGAGAGAATAACACATGGTCAGAGACAGAGATAGAGAGAGAGATTAACACAGCATCAGAGAGAGGTAGAGAGAGAGAGAGAGAGAATAACACAGTGTCAGAGAGAGAGAGAGAATAACACAGGGTCAGAGAGAGATAGAGAGAGAGTGAATAACACAGCGTCAGAGAGAGATAGAGAGAGAGAGAATAACACAGGGTCACAGAGAGATAGAGAGAGAGAGAGAGAGAGAATAACACAGGGTCAGAGAGTGATAGAGAGAGAATAACACAGGGTCAGAGAGAGATAGAGAGCGATAGAGAGAGAATAACACAGGGCCAGAGAGAGCGAGAGAGAGAGAATAACACAGGGTCAGAGAGAGATAGAGAGAGAGAGAGAGTGAATAACACAGCGTCAGAGAGAGATAGAGAGAAAGAGAATAACACAGGGTCAGAGAGAGAGAGAGAGAGAGAGAGAATAACACAGGGTCAGAGAGTGATAGAGAGAGAATAACACAGGGTCAGAGAGAGATAAAGAGCGATAGAGAGAGAATAACACAGGGCCAGAGAGAGCGAGAGAGAGAGAATAACACAGGGTCAGAGAGAGACACAGAGAGAGAGAATAACACAGGGACACAGAGAGATAGAGAGAGAGAGAGAGAATAACACAGGGTCAGAGAGTGATAGAGAGAGAATAACACAGGGTCAGAGAGAGATAGAGAGCGATGGAGAGAGAATAACACAGGGCCAGAGAGAGCGAGAGAGAGAGAATAACACAGGGTCAGAGAGAGATAGAGAGAGAGAGAGTGAATAACACAGCGTCAGAGAGAGATAGAGAGAGAGAGAATAACACAGGGTCACAGAGAGATAGAGAGAGAGAGAGAGAATAACACAGGGTCAGAGAGTGATAGAGAGAAAATAACACAGGGTCAGCGAGGGATAGCAGAGGAAAGCGAGAGCCATACACAGGGCCAGAGCAGTGCCAAAGGGAGCCAAACAGAGCCAAACA
>NW_027598438.1:0-44696 GCF_964194155.1 Cetorhinus maximus | reverse complement strand
GAGAGAGAGTGTGCGTGAGAGAGAGAGTATGTGCGTGAGAGAGAAAGTGTGTGCGTGAGATAGAGAGAGAAAGAGAGAGTGTGCGTGAGAGAGAGTGAGTGAGAGAGAGAGAGGGAGTGCGTGAGACAGAGAGAGAAAGTGTGCATGAGAGAGTGAGAGAGAGAGAGTGTGCGTGAGAGTGTGCGTGAGAGAGAGAGTATGCGCGTGAGAGAGAGAGTGTGTGCGTGAGATAGAGAGAGAAAGAGAGAGTGTGCGTGAGAGAGAGTGAGTGAGAGAGAGAGAGGGAGTGCGTGAGACAGAGAGAGAGAAAGTGTGCGTGAGAGAGTGAGAGAGAGAGAGTGTGCGTGTGAGGGAGAGAGAGAGTGTGCGTGAGAGAGAGAGTGTGCGTGAGAGAGAGTGTGCGTGAGAGAGAGAGAGAGAGTGTGCTTGAGAGAGAGTGTGCGTGAGACAGAGAGAGAGAGAGTGCTTGAGAGAGAGAGTGTGTGAGAGACAGAGAGAGTGTGCGTGAGAGAGAGTGTGCATGAGAGAGAGAGAAAGAGAGAGAGTGCATGAGAGAGATAGTGTGCGTGTGAGAGAGAGTGAGAGAGAGATAGACTTCATGAGAGAGAGTATGAATGAGAGAGAGAAAGAGAGTGTGCATGAGAGAGAGTGTGCGTGAGAGAGAGTGTGCGTGAGAGAGAGAGAGAGTGCGTGCGTGAGAGAGAGAGAGAGTGTGCGTGAGACAGAGAGAGAGTCTGCGTGAGAGAGTGTGCGTGAGAGAGAGAGTGTGCGTGAGAGAGAGAGTGTGCATGAGAGAGAGTGTGCGTGAGAGAGAGTGTGCGTGAGAGAGAGTGTGCGTGAGAGAGTGTGCGTGAGAGAGAGAGTGCGTGAGAGAGAGTGCGTGAGAGAGAGAGTGTGTGTGAGAAAGAGAGAGTGTGCGTGAGAGAGAGAGAGTGTGCGTGAGAGAGAGAGTATGTGCGTGAGAGAGAGAGTGTGTGCGTGAGATAGAGAGAGAAAGAGAGAGTGTGCGTGAGAGAGAGTGTGCATGAGAGAGAGAGAAAGAGAGAGAGTGCATGAGAGAGAGAGTGTGCGTGTGAGAGAGAGTGAGAGAGATAGACTTCGTGAGAGAGAGTATTTATGAGAGAGAGAAAGAGTGTGCATGAGAGAGAGTGTGCGTGAGAGAGAGTGTGCGTGAGAGAGAGAGAGAGTGTGTGCGTGAGAGAGAGTGAGTGAGAGAGAGAGTGTGTGCGTGAGAGAGAGAGAAAGTGTGCGTGAGAGAGAGAGTGTGTGTGCGTGAGAGAGAGTGTGCGTGAGAGAGAGTGTGCGTGAGAGTGTGCGTGAGAGAGAGTGAGAAAGAGAATGTGTGCGTGAGAGAGAGTGAGTGAGAGAGAGAGGGAGTGCGTGAGACAGAGAGAGAGAGTGTGCGTGAGAGAGAGAGAGTGAGTGAGAGAGAGAGTGTGCGTGAGAGAGAGTGTGCGTGAGAGAGAGGGTGCGTGTGAGGGAGAGTGCGTGAGAGAGAGAGTGCGTGAGAGAGAGAGTGCGTGAGAGAGAGAGTGCATGAGAGAGAGAGCGTGTGTGTGAGAAAGAGAGAGAGATTGTGTGTGAGAGAGAGTGTGAGAGAGAGAGAGTGTGCGTGAGACAGAGAGTGTGAGTGAGAGAGAGTGTGCATGTGAGAGCGAGAGAGAGAGAGAGCGTGCGTGAGAGAGGGTGAGAGAGAGTGTGCGAGAGAGAGAGAGTGTGTGTGCATGACAGAGAGAGAGTGCATGAGAGAGAAAGACAGAGTTTGCATGAGGGAGAGAGTGTCATGAGAGAGGAAGAAAGAGAGAGTGTGCGTGAGAGATAGAGAGTGAGAGAGAGAGAGAGAGTGTGCGTGAGAGAGAGTGAGAGAGTGTGTGTGAAAGAGAGTGAGAGAGTGTGCGAGAGAGCGAGAGGAGTGCATGAGAGAGAGTGCGTGAGAGAGAGAGTGCGTGAGAGAGTGCGTCAGAGAGAGAGAGTGTGCATGAAAGAGATGGAGAGTGTGCGTGAGAGAGAGAGAGTGTGCGTGAGAGAGAGCGAGAGACTGTGCGTGAGAGAGAATGTGCGTGAGAGAGAGAGAGAGCGTGAGAGAGAGAGAGTGTGTGCGTGAGAGAGAGAGTGTGCGTGTGAGAGAGAGAGTGTGCGTGAGAGAGAGTGTGCGTGAGAGTGTGCGTGAGAGAGAGTGTGCGTGAGAGTGTGCGTGAGAGAGTGAGAGAGAAAGAGAGAGTGTGCGTGAGAGAGAGAGAGTGTGCGTGAGATAGAGAGAGAAAGAGAGAGTGTGCGTGAGAGAGAGTGTGCGTGAGAGACAGAGTGTGCGTGAGAGAGACAGAGTTTGCGTGAGACAGAGAGAGAGAGTGCTTGAGAGAGAGAGTGTGTGAAAGACAGAGTGTGCGTGAGAGAGAGTGTCCATGAGAGAGAGCAAAGAGAGAGAGTGCATGAGAGAGAGAGTGTGCGTGAGACAGAGAGAGAGAGAGTGTGCGTGAGAGAGAATGTGTGAGAGAGTGTGCGTGAGAGAGAGTGTGCGTGAGAGAGAGAGTGCGTGAGAGAGAGAGTGTGCGTGAGAGTATGCATGTGTGAGAAAGAGAGAGTGTGTGTGTGAGGGAGAGAGTGAGTGTGCGTGAGAGAGAGAGTGAGTGAGACAGAGAGAGAGAGTGCTTGATAGAGAGAGTGTGTGAGAGACAGTGTGCGTGAGAGAGAGAGAATGAGAGAGAGTGCATGAGAGAGAGAGTGTGCGTGTGAGAGCGAGTGAGAGAGAGATAGACTTCGTGGGAGAGTATGCGTGAGAGAGAGAAAGAGAGTGTGCATGAGAGAGAGTGTGCGTGAGAGAGAGAGAGGGAGAGTGTGTGCAGGAGAGAGAGTGAGTGAGAGAGAGAGAGAGAGAGTGTGTGCGTGAGACAGAGAGAGAAAGTGTGCGTGAGAGAGAGTGTGCATGAGAGAGAGAGAAAGAGAGAGAGTGCATGAGAGAGAGAGTGTGCGTGAGAGAGAGAGAGAGTGTGTGCGTGAGAGAGAGTGAGTGAGAGAGAGAGAGAGTGTGTGCGTGAGACAGAGAGAGAGAGAGTGTGCGTGAGAGAGAGTGTGCATGAGAGAGGGAGTGTGCGTGAGAGAGAGAGTGTGCGTGAGAGAGAGAGTGTGCGTGAGAGAGATAGTGTGCATGAGAGAGATAATGTGCGTGAGAGAGAGTGTGCGTGAGAGAGAGTGTGCGTGAGAGAGAGTGTGCGTGAGAGAGAGTGTGCGTGTGAGGGAGAGAGAGAGTGTGCATGAGAGAGAGAGAGAGAGTGTGCGTGAGAGAGAGTGTGCGTGAGATAGAGAGAGAGAGTGCTTGAGAGAGAGAGTGTGTGAGAGACAGTGTGCATGAGAGAGAGAGAAAGAGAGAGAGTGCATGAGAGAGAGAGTGTGCGTGTGAGACAGAGTGAGAGAGAGATAGACTTCGTGGGAGAGTATGCGTGAGAGAGAGAAAGAGAGTGTGTGCGTGAGAGAGTGTGCGTGAGAGAGAGAGAGAGAGAGTGTGTGCGTGAGACAGAGAGAGAAAGTGTGCGTGAGAGAGAGAGTGTGTGTGTGAGAGAGATAGTGTGCGTGAGAGAGAGTGTGCGTGAGAGTGTGCGTGAGAGAGAGAGAGAGTGTGAATGAGAGAGAGAGTGTGCGTGAGATAGAGAGAGATAGAGAGAGTGTGCGTGAGAGAGAGTGAGTGAGAGAGAGAGAGGGAGTGCGTGGGACAGAGAGAGAGAGAGTGTGTGTGAGAGAGTGAGAGAGAGAGAGTGTGCGTGTGAGGGAGAAAGAGAGAGAGTGTGCGTGAGAGAGAGAGAGTGTGCGTGAGAGAGAGAGTATGTGCGTGAGAGAGAAAGTGTGTGCGTGAGATAGAGAGAGAAAGAGAGAGTGTGCGTGAGAGAGAGTGAGTGAGTGAGAGAGAGAGGGAGTGCGTGAGAAAGAGAGAGAGAAAGTGTGCGTGAGAGAGTGAGAGAGAGAGAGTGTGCGTGAGAGTGTGCATGAGAGAGAGAGTATGCGCGTGAGAGAGAGAGTGTGTGCGTGAGATAGAGAGAGAAAGAGAGAGTGTGCGTGAGAGAGAGTGAGTGAGAGAGAGAGAGGGAGTGCGTGAGACAGAGAGAGAGAAAGTGTGCGTGAGAGAGTGAGAGAGAGAGAGTGTGCGTGTGAGGGAGAGAGAGAGTGTGCGTGAGAGAGAGAGTGTGCGTGAGAGAGAGTGTGCGTGAGAGAGAGAGAGAGAGTGTGCTTGAGAGAGAGTGTGCGTGAGACAGAGAGAGAGAGAGTGCTTGAGAGAGAGTGTGTGAGAGACAGAGAGAGTGTGCATGAGAGAGAGTGTGCATGAGAGAGAGAGAAAGAGAGAGAGTGCATGAGAGAGATAGTGTGCGTGTGAGAGAGAGTGAGAGAGAGATAGACTTCATGAGAGAGAGTATGAATGAGAGAGAGAAAGAGAGTGTGCATGAGAGAGAGTGTGCGTGAGAGAGAGTGTGCGTGAGAGAGAGAGAGAGTGCGTGCGTGAGAGAGAGAGAGAGAGTGTGCGTGAGACAGAGAGAGAGTCTGCGTGAGAGATTGTGCGTGAGAGAGAGGGTGTGCGTGAGAGAGAGTGTGCGTGAGAGAGAGTGTGCGTGAGAGAGAGTGTGCGTGAGAGAGAGTGTGCGTGAGAGAGAGTGCGTGAGAGAGAGAGTGTGTGTGAGAAAGAGAGAGTGTGCGTGAGAGAGAGAGAGTGTGCGTGAGAGGGAGAGTATGTGCGTGAGAGAGAGAGTGTGTGCGTGAGATAGAGAGAGAAAGAGAGAGTGTGCGTGAGAGAGAGTGAGTGAGAGAGAGGGAGTGCGTGAGACAGAGAGAGAAAGTGTGCGTGAGACAGAGAGAGAGAGAGAGTGTGCGTGAGAATGTGCGTGAGAGAGAGAGAATGCGCGTGAGAGAGTGTGTGCGTGAGATAGAGAGAGAAAGAGAGAGTGTGCGTGAGAGAGAGTGAGTGAGAGAGAGAGAGGGAGTGCGTGAGACAGAGAGAGAGAAAGTGTGCGTGAGAGAGTGAGAGAGAGAGAGTGTGCGTGTGAGGGAGAGAGAGAGTGTGCGTGAGAGAGAGAGTGTGCGTGAAAGGGAGTGTGCGTGAGAGAGAGAGAGAGAGTGTGCTTGAGAGAGAGTGTGCGTGAGACAGAGAGAGAGAGAGTGCTTGAGAGAGAGAGTGTGTGAGAGACAGAGAGAGTGTGCGTGAGAGAGAGTGTGCATGAGAGAGAGAGAAAGAGAGAGAGTGCATGAGAGAGAGAGTGTGCGTGTGAGAGAGAGTGAGAGAGATAGACTTCGTGAGAGAGAGTATTCGTGAGAGAGAGAAAGAGAGTGTGCATGAGAGAGAGTGTGCGTGAGAGAGAGTGTGCGTGAGAGAGAGAGAGTGTGTGTGTGAGAGAGAGTGAGTGAGAGAGAGAGTGTGCATGAGACAGAGAGAGAAACTGTGCGTGAGAGAGAGAGCGTGTGTGCGTGAGAGAGAATGTGTGTGAGAGAGAGTGTGCGTGAGAGAGAGAGAGAGAGAGTGCGTCAGAGAGAGAGAGTGTGCATGAAAGAGATGGAGAGTGTGCGTGAGAGAGAGAGAGTGTGCGTGAGAGAGAGAGAGTGTGTGCGTGAGAGAGAGAGTGTGCGTGTGAGAGAGAGAGTGTGCGTGTGAGAGAGAGAGTGTGCGTGAGAGAGAGTGTGCGTGAGAGTGTGCGTGAGAGAGAGTGTGCGTGAGAGTGTGCGTGAGAGTGTGAGAGAGAAAGAGAGAGTGTGCGTGAGAGAGAGAGAGTGTGCGTGAGATAGAGAGTGAAAGAGAGAGTGTGCGTGAGAGAGAGTGTGCGTGAGAGACAGAGTGTGCGTGAGAGAGACAGAGTTTGCGTGAGACAGAGAGAGAGTGCTTGAGAGAGAGAGTGTGTGAAAGACAGAGTGTGCGTGAGAGAGAGTGTGCATGAGAGAGAGAGAAAGAGAGTGCATGAGAGAGAGAGTGTACGTGAGACAGAGAGAGAGAGAGTGTGCGTGAAAGAGAGTGTGTGAGAGAGTGTGCGTGAGAGAGAGCGTGCGTGAGAGAGAGTGTGCGTGAGAGAGAGTGTGCGTGAGAAAGAGACTGTGCGTGAGAAAGAGAGTGTGCGTGAGAGAGAGTGTTCGTGAGAGAGAGTGTGCATGAGAGAGAGAGTGTGCGTGAGAGTATGCGTGTGTGAGAGAGAGAGAGTGTGCGTGTGAGGGAGAGAGAGAGGGTGCATGAGACAGAGAGTGCGTGAGACAGAGAGAGAGGGTGCATGAGAGAGAGAGTGTGTGAGAGAGAGTGTGCGTGAGAGAGAGAGAACGAGAGAGAGTGCATGAGAGAGAGAGTGTGCATGTGAGAGAGAGTGAGAGAGAGATAGACTTCGTGGGAGAGTATGCGTGACAGAGAGAGAGTGTGCATGAGAGAGAGTGTGCGTGAGAGAGTGTGCGTGAGAGAGAGAGAGTGTGTGCGTGAGACAGAGAGAGAAAGTGTGCGTGAGAGAGAGTGTGCATGAGAGAGAGAGAGTGAGTGAGAGAGAGAGTGTGCGTGAGAGAGAGAGAGTGAGTGAGAGAGAGAGTGTGCGTAAGAGAGAGTGTGCGTGAGAGAGAGGGTGCGTATGAGAGAGAGTGCGTGAGAGAGAGAGTGCGTGAGAGAGAGAGTGCGTGAGAGAGAGAGTGCGTGAGAGAGAGAGTGCGTGAGAGAGAGAGCGTGTGTGTGAGAAAGAGAGAGAGATTGTGTGTGAGAGAGAGTGTGAGAGAGAGAGAGTGTGCGTGAGACAGAGAGTGTGAGTGAGAGAGAGTGTGCATGAGAGAGGGTGAGAGAGAGTGTGCGAGAGAGAGAGAGTGTGTGTGCGTGACAGAGAGAGAGTGCATGAGAGAGAAAGACAGAGTGTGCATGAGGGAGAGAGTGTCATGAGAGAGGAAGAAAGAGAGAGTGTGCGTGAGAGATAGAGAGAGAGAGAGAGAGAGAGAGAGTGTGCGTGAGAGAGAGTGAGAGAGTGTGTGTGAAAGAGAGTGAGAGAGTGTGCGAGAGAGCGAGAGGAGTACATGAGAGAGAGTGCGTGAGAGAGAGTGCGTGAGAGAGTGCGTCAGAGAGAGAGAGTGTGCATGAAAGAGATGGAGAGTGTGCGTGAGAGAGAGAGAGTGTGCGTGAGAGAGAGCGAGAGACTGTGCGTGAGAGAGAGTGTGCGTGAGAGAGAGAGAGAGCGTGAGAGAGAGAGAGTGTGTGCGTGAGAGAGAGAGTGTGCGTGTGAGAGAGAGAGTGTGCTTGAGAGAGAGTGTGCGTGAGAGTGTGCGTGAGAGAGAGTGTGCATGAGAGACAGAGTGTGCGTGAGAGAGACAGAGTTTGCGTGAGACAGAGAGAGAGAGAGAGTGTGCTTGAGAGAGAGAGTGTGTGAAAGACAGAGTGTGCGTGAGAGAGAGTGTGCATGAGAGAGAGAGAAAGAGAGAGAGTGCATGAGAGAGAGAGTGTGCGTGAGACAGAGAGAGAGAGAGTGTGCGTGAGAGAGAGTGTGTGAGAGAGTGTGCGTGAGAGAGAGTGTGCGTGAGAAAAAGAGTGTGCGTGAGAGAGAGTGTGCGTGAGAGAGAGTGTGCGTGAGAGAGAGTGTGCGTGAGAGAGAGAGTGTGCATGAGAGAGAGAGTGTGCGTGAGAGTATGCGTGTGTGAGAGAGAGAGAGTGTGCGTGTGAGGGAGAGAGAGAGGGTGCATGAGACAGAGAGTGCGTGAGACAGAGAGAGAGGGTGCATGAGAGAGAGAGTGTGTGAGATTGAGTGTGCGTGAGAGAGAGAACGAGAGAGAGTGCATGAGAGAGAGAGTGTGCATGTGAGAGAGAGTGAGAGAGAGATAGACTTCGTGGGAGAGTATGCGTGACAGAGAGAGAGTGTGCATGAGAGAGAGTGTGCGTGAGAGAGTGTGCGTGAGAGAGAGAGAGTGTGTGCATGAGAGAGAGTGAGAGAGAGAGAGAGAGAGTGTGTGCATGAGACAGAGAGAGAAAGTGTGCGTGAGAGAGAGTGTGCATGAGAGAGAGTGAGAGAGTGTGTGTGAAAGAGAGTGAGAGAGTGTGCGAGAGAGCGAGAGGTGTGCATGAGAGAGAGTGCGTGAGAGAGTGCGTCAGAGAGAGAGAGTGTGCATGAAAGAGATGGAGAGTGTGCGTGAGAGAGAGAGAGTGTGCGTGAGAGAGAGCGAGAGACTGTGCGTGAGAGAGAGTGTGCGTGAGAGAGAGAGAGAGTGTGTGCGTGAGAGAGAGAGTGTGCTTGTGAGAGAGAGAGTGTGCGTGAGAGAGAGTGTGCGTGAGAGAGAGTGTGCGTGAGAGTGTGCGTGAGAGAGTGAGAGAGAAAGAGAGAGTGTGCGTGAGAGAGAGAGAGTGTGCGTGAGATAGAGAGTGAAAGAGAGAGTGTGCGTGAGAGAGAGTGTGCGTGAGAGACAGAGTGTGCGTGAGAGAGACAGAGTTTGCGTGAGACAGAGAGAGAGTGCTTGAGAGAGAGAGTGTGTGAAAGACAGAGTGTGCGTGAGAGAGAGTGTGCATGAGAGAGAGAGAAAGAGAGTGCATGAGAGAGAGAGTGTACGTGAGACAGAGAGAGAGAGAGTGTGCGTGAAAGAGAGTGTGTGAGAGAGTGTGCGTGAGAGAGAGTGTGCGTGAGAGAGAGTGTGCGTGAGAGAGAGTGTGCGTGAGAGTGTGCGTGAGAGAGAGTGTGCGTGAGAGTGTGCGTGAGAGAGTGAGAGAGAAAGAGAGAGTGTGCGTGAGAGAGAGAGAGTGTGCGTGTGAGGGAGAGAGAGAGGGTGCATGAGACAGAGAGTGCGTGAGACAGAGAGAGAGGGTGCATGAGAGAGAGAGTGTGTGAGAGAGAGTGTGCGTGAGAGAGAGAGAACGAGAGAGAGTGCATGAGAGAGAGAGTGTGCATGTGAGAGAGAGTGAGAGAGAGATAGACTTCGTGTGAGAATATGCGTGACAGAGAGAGAGTGTGCATGAGAGAGAGTGTGCGTGAGAGAGTGTGCGTGAGAGAGAGAGTGCGTGAGAGAGAGTGCGTGAGAGAGAGAGTGTGTGTGAGAAAGAGAGAGTGTGCGTGAGAGAGAGAGTGTGTGCGTGAGAGAGAGAGTATGTGCGTGAGAGAGAGAGTGTGTGCGTGAGATAGAGAGAGAAAGAGAGAGTGTGCGTGAGAGAGAGTGAGTGAGAGAGAGAGAGAGAGTGTGCTTGAGACAGAGAGAGAGAAAGTGTGCGTGAGAGAGAGTGAGTGAGAGAGAGGGAGTGCGTGAGACAGAGAGAGAAAGTGTGCGTGAGACAGAGAGAGAGAGAGAGTGTGCGTGAGAATGTGCGTGAGAGAGAGAGTATGCGCGTGAGAGAGAGAGTGTGTGCGTGAGATAGAGAGAGAAAGAGAGAGTGTGCGTGAGAGAGAGTGAGTGAGAGAGAGAGAGGGAGTGCGTGAGACAGAGAGAGAGAAAGTGTGCGTGAGAGAGTGAGAGAGAGAGAGTGTGCGTGTGAGGGAGAGAGAGAGTGTGCGTGAGAGAGAGAGTGTGCGTGAAAGGGAGTGTGCGTGAGAGAGAGAGAGAGAGTGTGCTTGAGAGAGAGTGTGCGTGAGACAGAGAGAGAGAGAGTGCTTGAGAGAGAGAGTGTGTGAGAGACAGAGAGAGTGTGCGTGAGAGAGAGTGTGCATGAGAGAGAGAGAAAGAGAGAGAGTGCATGAGAGAGAGAGTGTGCGTGTGAGAGAGAGTGAGAGAGATAGACTTCGTGAGAGAGAGTATTCGTGAGAGAGAGTAAGAGAGTGTGCATGAGAGAGAGTGTGCGTGAGAGAGAGTGTGCGTGAGAGAGAGAGAGTGTGTGTGTGAGAGAGAGTGAGTGAGAGAGAGAGTGTGCATGAGACAGAGAGAGAAAGTGTGCGTGAGAGAGAGAGTGTGTGTGCGTGAGAGAGAATGTGTGTGAGAGAGAGTGTGCGTGAGAGAGAGAGAGAGAGAGTGCGTCAGAGAGAGAGAGTGTGCATGAAAGAGATGGAGAGTGTGCGTGAGAGAGAGAGAGTGTGCGTGAGAGAGAGCGAGAGACTGTGCGTGAGAGAGAATGTGCGTGAGAGAGAGAGAGAGCGTGAGAGAGAGAGAGTGTGTGCGTGAGAGAGAGAGTGTGTGTGTGAGAGAGAGAGTGTGCGTGAGAGAGAGTGTGCGTGAGAGTGTGCGTGAGAGAGAGTGTGCGTGAGAGTGTGCGTGAGAGAGTGAGAGAGAAAGAGAGAGTGTGCGTGAGAGAGAGAGAGTGTGCGTGAGATAGAGAGTGAAAGAGAGAGTGTGCGTGAGAGAGAGTGTGCGTGAGAGACAGAGTGTGCGTGAGAGAGACAGAGTTTGCGTGAGACAGAGAGAGAGTGCTTGAGAGAGAGAGTGTGTGAAAGACAGAGTGTGCGTGAGAGAGAGTGTGCATGAGAGAGAGAGAAAGAGAGTGCATGAGAGAGAGAGTGTACGTGAGACAGAGAGAGAGAGAGTGTGCGTGAAAGAGAGTGTGTGAGAGAGTGTGCGTGAGAGAGAGTGTGCGTGAGAGAGAGTGTGCGTGAGAAAGAGAGTGTGCGTGAGAAAGAGAGTGTGCGTGAGAGAGAGTGTGCGTGAGAGAGAGTGTGCATGAGAGAGAGAGTGTGCGTGAGAGTATGCGTGTGTGAGAGAGAGAGAGTGTGCGAGTGAGGGAGAGAGAGAGGGTGCATGAGACAGAGAGTGCGTGAGACAGAGAGAGAGGGTGCATGAGAGAGAGTGTGTGAGAGAGAGTGTGCGTGAGAGAGAGAGAATGAGAGAGAGTGCATGAGAGAGAGAGTGTGCATGTGAGAGAGAGTGAGAGAGAGAGATAGACTTCGTGGGAGAGTATGCGTGACAGAGAGAGAGTGTGCATGAGAGAGAGTGTGCGTGAGAGAGTGTGCGTGAGAGAGAGAGAGTGTGTGCGTGAGACAGAGAGAGAAAGTGTGCGTGAGAGAGAGTGTGCATGAGAGAGAGAGAGAGAGTGAGTGAGAGAGAGAGTGTGCGTGAGAGAGAGAGAGTGAGTGAGAGAGAGAGTGTGCGTGAGAGAGAGTGTGCGTGAGAGAGAGGGTGCGTATGAGAGAGAGTGCGTGAGAGAGAGAGTGCGTGAGAGAGAGAGTGCGTGAGAGAGAGAGTGCGTGAGAGAGAGAGCGTGTGTGTGAGAAAGAGAGAGAGATTGTGTGTGAGAGAGAGTGTGAGAGAGAGAGAGTGTGCGTGAGACAGAGAGTGTGAGTGAGAGAGAGTGTGCATGTGAGAGCGAGAGAGAGAGAGAGCGTGCGTGAGAGAGGGTGAGAGAAAGTGTGCGAGAGAGAGAGAGTGTGTGTGCTTGACAGAGAGAGAGTGCATGAGAGAGAAAGACAGAGTGTGCATGAGGGAGAGAGTGTCATGAGAGAGGAAGAAAGAGAGAGTGTGCGTGAGAGATAGAGAGTGAGAGAGAGAGAGAGTGTGCGTGAGAGAGAGTGAGAGAGTGTGTGTGAAAGAGAGTGAGAGAGTGTGCGAGAGAGCGAGAGGAGTGCATGAGAGAGAGTGCGTGAGAGAGAGAGTGCGTGAGAGAGTGCGTCAGAGAGAGAGAGTGTGCATGAAAGAGATGGAGAGTGTGCGTGAGAGAGAGAGAGTGTGCGTGAGAGAGAGCGAGAGACTGTGCGTGAGAGAGAGTGTGCGTGAGAGAGAGAGAGAGCGTGAGAGAGAGAGAGTGTGTGCGTGAGAGAGAGAGTGTGCGTGTGAGAGAGAGAGTGTGCTTGAGAGAGAGTGTGCGTGAGAGTGTGCGTGAGAGAGAGTGTGCGTGAGAGTGTGCGTGAGAGAGTGAGAGAGAAAGAGAGAGTGTGCGTGAGAGAGAGTGTGCGTGAGAGACAGAGTGTGCGTGAGAGAGACAGAGTTTGCGTGAGACAGAGAGAGAGAGAGAGTGTGCTTGAGAGAGAGAGTGTGTGAAAGACAGAGTGTGCGTGAGAGAGAGTGTGCATGAGAGAGAGAGAAAGAGAGAGAGTGCATGAGAGAGAGATTGTGCGTGAGACAGAGAGAGAGAGAGTGTGCGTGAGAGAGAGTGTGTGAGAGAGTGTGCGTGAGAGAGAGTGTGCGTGAGAAAGAGAGTGTGCGTGAGAGAGAGTGTGCGTGAGAGAGAGTGTGCGTGAGAGAGAGAGTGTGCATGAGAGAGAGAGTGTGCGTGAGAGTATGCGTGTGTGAGAGAGAGAGAGTGTGCGTGTGAGGGAGAGAGAGAGGGTGCATGAGACAGAGAGTGCGTGAGACAGAGAGAGAGGGTGCATGAGAGAGAGAGTGTGTGAGAGAGAGTGTGCGTGAGAGAGAGAGAACGAGAGAGAGTGCATGAGAGAGAGAGTGTGCATGTGAGAGAGAGTGAGAGAGAGATAGACTTCGTGGGAGAGTATGCGTGACAGAGAGAGAGTGTGCATGAGAGAGAGTGTGCGTGAGAGAGTGTGCGTGAGAGAGAGAGAGTGTGTGCGTGAGAGAGAGTGAGTGAGAGAGAGAGAGAGAGAGTGTGTGCATGAGACAGAGAGAGAAAGTGTGCGTGAGAGAGAGTGTGCATGAGAGAGAGTGAGAGAGTGTGTGTGAAAGAGAGTGAGAGAGTGTGCGAGAGAGCGAGAGGAGTGCATGAGAGAGAGTGCGTGAGAGAGTGCGTCAGAGAGAGAGAGTGTGCATGAAAGAGATGGAGAGTGTGCGTGAGAGAGAGAGAGTGTGCGTGAGAGAGAGCGAGAGACTGTGCGTGAGAGAGAGTGTGCGTGAGAGAGAGAGTGTGAGAGAGAGAGAGTGTGCGTGAGAGAGAGTGTGCGTGAGAGTGTGCGTGAGAGAGTGAGAGAGAAAGAGAGAGTGTGCGTGAGAGAGAGAGAGTGTGCGTGAGATAGAGAGAGAAAGTGAGAGTGTGCGTGAGAGAGAGTGGGCGTGAGAGACAGAGTGTGCGTGAGAGAGACAGAGTTTGCGTGAGACAGAGAGAGAGAGAGAGAGTGCTTGAGAGAGAGAGTGTGTGAAAGACAGAGTGTGCATGAGAGAGAGTGTGCATGAGAGAGAGAGAAAGAGAGAGAGTGCATGAGACAGAGAGTGTGCGTGAGACAGAGAGAGAGAGAGTGTGCGTGAGAGAGAGTGTGTGAGAGAGTGTGCGTGAGAGAGAGTGTGCGTGAGAAAGAGAGTGTGCGTGAGAGAAAGGTGTGTGAGAAAGAGAGAGAGATTGTGTGTGAGAGAGTGTGAGAGAGAGAGAGTGTGCGTGAGACAGAGAGTGTGAGTGAGAGAGAGTGTGCATGTGAGAGAGAGAGAGAGCGTGCATGAGAGAGGGTGAGAGAGAGTGTGCGAGAGAGAGAGAGTGTGTGTGCGTGACAGAGAGAGAGTGCATGAGAGAGAAAGACAGAGTGTGTTTGAGGAAGAGAGTGTCATGAGAGAGGAAGAAAGAGAGAGTGTGCGTGAGAGATAGAGAGTGAGAGAGAGAGAGAGAGTGTGCATGAGAGAGAGTGAGAGAGTGTGTGTGAAAGAGAGTGAGAGAGTGTGCGAGAGAGCGAGAGGAGTGCATGAGAGAGAGTGCGTGAGAGAGTGCGTCAGAGAGAGAGAGTGTGCATGAAAGAGATGGAGAGTGTGCGTGAGAGAGAGAGAGTGTGCGTGAGAGAGAGCGAGAGACTGTGCGTGAGAGAGAGTGTGCGTGAGAGAGAGAGTGTGAGAGAGAGAGAGTGTGCGTGAGAGAGAGTGTGCGTGAGAGTGTGCGTGAGAGAGTGAGAGAGAAAGAGAGAGTGTGCGTGAGAGAGAGAGAGTGTGCGTGAGATAGAGAGAGAAAGAGAGAGTGTGCGTGAGAGAGAGTGTGCGTGAGAGACAGAGTGTGCGTGAGAGAGACAGAGTTTGCGTGAGACAGAGAGAGAGAGAGAGAGTGCTTGAGAGAGAGAGTGTGTGAAAGACAGAGTGTGCGTGAGAGAGAGTGTGCATGAGAGAGAGAGAAAGAGAGAGAGTGCATGAGAGAGAGAGTGTGCGTGAGAGAGAGAGAGAGAGAGTGAGAAAGAGAGAGAGATTGTGTGTGAGAGAGAGTGTGAGAGAGAGAGAGTGTGCGTGAGACAGAGAGTGTGAGTGAGAGAGAGTGTGCATGTGAGAGAGAGAGAGAGCGTGCATGAGAGAGGGTGAGAGAGAGTGTGCGAGAGAGAGAGAGTGTGTGTGCGTGACAGAGAGAGAGTGCATGAGAGAGAAAGACAGAGTGTGTTTGAGGAAGAGAGTGTCATGAGAGAGGAAGAAAGAGAGAGTGTGCGTGAGAGATAGAGAGTGAGAGAGAGAGAGAGAGTGTGCGTGAGAGAGAGTGAGAGAGTGTGTGTGAAAGAGAGTGAGAGAGTGTGCGAGAGAGCGAGAGGAGTGCATGAGAGAGAGTGCGTGAGAGAGAGAGTGCGTGAGAGAGTGCGTGAGAGAGAGAGAGTGTGCGTGAGAGAGAGCGAGAGACTGTGCGTGAGAGAGAGTGTGCGTGAGAGAGAGAGAGTGTGAGAGAGAGACAGCGTGAGAGAGAGAGTGTGTGCGTGAGAGAGAGAGTGTGCGTGTGAGAGAGAGAGTGTGCGTGAGAGAGAGTGTGCGTGAGAGTGTGCGTGAGAGAGAGTGTGCGTGAGAGTGTGCGTGAGAGAGAGAGAGAGAGAGTGTGCGTGAGAGAGAGAGAGTGTGCGTGAGATAGAGAGAGAAAGAGAGAGTGTGCGTGAGAGAGAGTGTGCGTGAGAGACAGAGTGTGCGTGAGAGAGACAGAGTTTGCGTGAGACAGAGAGAGAGAGTGCTTGAGAGAGAGAGTGTGTGAAAGACAGAGTGTGCGTGAGAGAGAGTGTCCATGAGAGAGAGCAAAGAGAGAGAGTGCATGAGAGAGAGAGTGTGCGTGAGACAGAGAGAGAGAGAGTGTGCGTGAGAGAGAGTGTGTGAGAGAGTGTGCGTGAGAGAGAGTGTGCGTGAGAGAGATAGTGCGTGAGAGAGAGAGTGTGCGTGAGAGTATGCATGTGTGAGAAAGAGAGAGTGTGCGTGTGAGGGAGAGAGTGAGTGTGCGTGAGAGAGAGAGTGAGTGAGACAGAGAGAGAGAGTGCTTGATAGAGAGAGTGTGTGAGAGACAGTGTGCGTGAGAGAGAGAGAACGAGAGAGAGTGCATGAGAGAGAGAGTGTGCGTGTGAGAGCGAGTGAGAGAGAGATAGACTTCGTGGGAGAGTATGCGTGAGAGAGAGAAAGAGAGTGTGCATGAGAGAGAGTGTGCGTGAGAGAGAGAGAGAGAGAGTGTGTGCGTGAGACAGAGAGAGAAAGTGTGCGTGAGAGAGAGTGTGCATGAGAGAGAGAGAAAGAGAGAGAGTGCATGAGAGAGAGTGTGCGTGAGAGAGAGAGAGAGAGTGTGCGTGAGAGAGTGAGTGAGAGAGAGAGAGAGTGTGTGCGTGAGACAGAGAGAGAGAGAGTGTGCGTGAGAGAGAGTGTGCATGAGAGAGGGAGTGTGCGTGAGAGAGAGAGTGTGCGTGAGAGAGATAGTGTGCATGAGAGAGATAGTGTGCGTGAGAGAGAGTGTGCGTGAGAGAGAGTGTGCGTGAGAGAGAGTGTGCGTGAGGGAGAGAGAGAGTGTGCGTGAGAGAGGGAGTGTGCGTGAGAGAGAGTGTGCGTGAGAGAGAGTGTGCATGAGAGAGAGTGTGCATGTGAGGGAGGGAGAGAGTGTGCGTGAGAGAGAGAGTGCGTGAGAGAGAGTGTGCGTGAGAGAGAGAGAGAGAGTGTGCTTGAGAGAGAGTGTGCGTGAGATAGAGAGAGAGAGTGCTTGAGAGAGAGAGTGTGTGAGAGACAGTGTGCGTGAGAGAGAGAGAGAGAGTGTGTGCGTGAGACAGAGAGAGAAAGTGTGCGTGAGAGAGAGAGTGTGTGTGTGAGAGAGATAGTGTGCGTGAGAGAGAGAGAGAAAGAGAGAGTGTGCGTGAGAGAGAGTGAGTGAGAGAGAGAGAGGTAGTGCGTGAGACAGAGAGAGAGAAAGTGTGCGTGAGAGAGTGAGAGAGAGAGAGAGTGCGTGTGAGGGAGAGAGAGAGTGTGCGTGAGAGACAAAGTGTGCGTGAAAGGGAGTGTGCGTGAGAGAGAGAGAGAGAGTGTGCTTGAGAGAGAGTGTGCGTGAGACAGAGAGAGAGAGAGTGCTTGAGAGAGAGAGTGTTTGAGAGACAGAGAGAGTGTGCGTGAGAGAGAGTGTGCATGAGAGAGAGAGAAAGAGAGAGAGTGCATGAGAGAGAGAGTGTGCGTGTGAGAGAGAGTGAGAGAGATAGACTTCGTGAGAGAGTGTATTCGTGAGAGAGAGAAAGAGAGTGTGCATGAGAGAGAGTGTGCGTGAGAGAGAGTGTGCGTGAGAGAGAGAGAGTGTGTGTGTGAGAGAGAGTGAGTGAGAGAGAGAGTGTGCATGAGACAGAGAGAGAAAGTGTGCGTGAGAGAGAGAGTGTGTGTGCGTGAGAGAGAGTGTGTGTGAGAGAGAGTGTGCGTGAGAGAGAGAGAGAGAGTGTGCGTCAGAGAGAGAGAGTGTGCATGAAAGAGATGGAGAGTGTGCGTGAGAGAGAGAGAGTGTGCGTGAGAGAGAGCGAGAGACTGTGCGTGAGAGAGAATGTGCGTGAGAGAGAGAGAGAGCGTGAGAGAGAGAGAGTGTGTGCGTGAGAGAGAGAGTGTGCGTGTGAGAGAGAGAGTGTGCGTGAGAGAGAGTGTGCGTGAGAGTGTGCGTGAGAGAGAGTGTGCGTGAGAGTGTGCGTGAGAGAGAGTGTGCGTGAGAGTGTGCGTGAGAGAGTGAGAGAGAAAGAGAGAGTGTGCGTGAGAGAGAGAGAGTGTGCGTGAGATAGAGAGTGAAAGAGAGAGTGTGCGTGAGAGAGAGTGTGCGTGAGAGACAGAGTGTGCGTGAGAGACAGAGTGTGCGTGAGAGAGACAGAGTTTGCGTGAGACAGAGAGAGAGAGAGAGAGTGCTTGAGAGAGAGAGTGTGTGAAAGACAGAGTGTGCGTGAGAGAGAGTGTGCATGAGAGAGAGAGAAAGAGAGAGAGTGCATGAGAGAGAGAGTGTACGTGAGACAGAGAGAGAGAGAGTGTGCGTGAGAGAGAGTGTGTGAGAGAGTGTGCGTGAGAGAGAGCGTGCGTGAGAGAGAGTGTGCGTGAGAGAGAGTGTGCGTGAGAAAGAGACTGTGCGTGAGAAAGAGAGTGTGCGTGAGAGAGAGTGTTCGTGAGAGAGAGTGTGCATGAGAGAGAGAGTGTGCGTGAGAGTATGCGTGTGTGAGAGAGAGAGAGTGTGCGTGTGAGGGAGAGAGAGAGGGTGCATGAGACAGAGAGTGCGTGAGACAGAGAGAGAGGGTGCATGAGAGAGAGAGTGTGTGAGAGAGAGTGTGCGTGAGAGAGAGAGAACGAGAGAGAGTGCATGAGAGAGAGAGTGTGCATGTGAGAGAGAGTGAGAGAGAGATAGACTTCGTGGGAGAGTATGCGTGACAGAGAGAGAGTGTGCATGAGAGAGAGTGTGCGTGAGAGAGTGTGCGTGAGAGAGAGAGAGTGTGTGCGTGAGACAGAGAGAGAAAGTGTGCGTGAGAGAGAGTGTGCATGAGAGAGAGAGAGTGAGTGAGAGAGAGAGTGTGCGTGAGAGAGAGAGAGTGAGTGAGAGAGAGAGTGTGCGTAAGAGAGAGTGTGCGTGAGAGAGAGGGTGCGTATGAGAGAGAGTGCGTGAGAGAGAGAGTGCGTGAGAGAGAGAGTGCGTGAGAGAGAGAGTGCGTGAGAGAGAGAGTGCGTGAGAGAGAGAGCGTGTGTGTGAGAAAGAGAGAGAGATTGTGTGTGAGAGAGAGTGTGAGAGAGAGAGAGTGTGCGTGAGACAGAGAGTGTGAGTGAGAGAGAGTGTGCATGAGAGAGGGTGAGAGAGAGTGTGCGAGAGAGAGAGAGTGTGTGTGCGTGACAGAGAGAGAGTGCATGAGAGAGAAAGACAGAGTGTGCATGAGGGAGAGAGTGTCATGAGAGAGGAAGAAAGAGAGAGTGTGCGTGAGAGATAGAGAGAGAGAGAGAGAGAGAGAGAGTGTGCGTGAGAGAGAGTGAGAGAGTGTGTGTGAAAGAGAGTGAGAGAGTGTGCGAGAGAGCGAGAGGAGTACATGAGAGAGAGTGCGTGAGAGAGAGTGCGTGAGAGAGTGCGTCAGAGAGAGAGAGTGTGCATGAAAGAGATGGAGAGTGTGCGTGAGAGAGAGAGAGTGTGCGTGAGAGAGAGCGAGAGACTGTGCGTGAGAGAGAGTGTGCGTGAGAGAGAGAGAGAGCGTGAGAGAGAGAGAGTGAGAGAGAGAGAGAGAGAGTGTGTGCATGAGACAGAGAGAGAAAGTGTGCGTGAGAGAGAGTGTGCATGAGAGAGAGTGAGAGAGTGTGTGTGAAAGAGAGTGAGAGAGTGTGCGAGAGAGCGAGAGGTGTGCATGAGAGAGAGTGCGTGAGAGAGTGCGTCAGAGAGAGAGAGTGTGCATGAAAGAGATGGAGAGTGTGCGTGAGAGAGAGAGAGTGTGCGTGAGAGAGAGCGAGAGACTGTGCGTGAGAGAGAGTGTGCGTGAGAGAGAGAGAGAGTGTGTGCGTGAGAGAGAGAGTGTGCTTGTGAGAGAGAGAGTGTGCGTGAGAGAGAGTGTGCGTGAGAGAGAGTGTGCGTGAGAGTGTGCGTGAGAGAGTGAGAGAGAAAGAGAGAGTGTGCGTGAGAGAGAGAGAGTGTGCGTGAGATAGAGAGAGAAAGAGAGAGTGTGCGTGAGAGAGAGTGTGCGTGAGAGACAGAATGTGCGTGAGAGAGACAGAGTTTGCGTGAGACAGAGAGAGAGAGAGAGAGTGCTTGAGAGAGAGAGTGTGTGAAAGACAGAGTGTGCGTGAGAGAGAGTGTGCATGAGAGAGAGAGAAAGAGAGAGAGTGCATGAGAGAGAGAGTGTGCGTGAGAGAGAGAGAGAGAGTGTGCGTGAGAGAGAGTGTGTGAGAGAGTGTGCGTGAGAGAGAGTGTGCGTGAGAAAGAGAGTGTGCGTGAGAGAGCATGTGCGTGAGAGAGAGTGTGCGTGAGAGAAAGGTGTGTGAGAAAGAGAGAGAGATTGTGTGTGAGAGAGAGTGTGAGAGAGAGAGAGTGTGCATGAGACAGAGAGTGTGAGTGAGAGAGAGTGTGCATGTGAGAGAGAGAGCGTGCATGAAAGAGGGTGAGAGAGAGTGTGCGAGAGAGAGAGAGTGTGTGTGCGTGACAGAGAGAGAGTGCATGAGAGAGAAAGACAGAGTGTGTTTGAGGAAGAGAGTGTCATGAGAGAGGAAGAAAGAGAGAGTGTGCGTGAGAGATAGAGAGTGAGAGAGAGAGAGAGAGTGTGCGTGAGAGAGAGTGAGAGAGTGTGTGTGAAAGAGAGTGAGAGAGTGTGCGAGAGAGCGAGAGGAGTGCATGAGAGAGAGTGCGTGAGAGAGAGAGTGCGTGAGAGAGTGCGTGAGAGAGAGAGAGTGTACGTGAGAAAGAGCGAGAGACTGTGCGTGAGAGAGAGTGTGCGTGAGAGAGAGAGAGAGTGTGAGAGAGAGACAGCGTGAGAGAGAGAGTGTGTGCGTGAGAGAGAGAGTGTGCGTGTGAGAGAAAGAGTGTGCGTGAGAGAGAGTGTGCGTGAGAGTGTGCGTGAGAGAGAGAGAGAGAGAGTGTGCGTGAGAGAGAGAGAGTGTGCGTGAGATAGAGAGAGAAAGAGAGAGTGTGCGTGAGAGAGAGTGTGCGTGAGAGACAGAGTGTGTGTGAGAGAGACAGAGTTTGCGTGAGACAGATAGAGAGATTGCTTGAGAGAGAGTGTGTGAAAGACAGAGTGTGCGTGAGAGAGAGTGTCCATGAGAGAGAGCAAAGAGAGAGAGTGCATGAGAGAGAGAGTGTGCGTGAGACAGAGAGAGAGAGAGTGTGCGTGAGAGAGAGTGTGTGAGAGAGTGTGCGTGAGAGAGAGTGTGCGTGAGAGAGAGAGTGTGCGTGAGAGTATGCATGTGTGAGAAAGAGAGAGTGTGCGTGTGAGGGAGAGAGACAGTGTGCGTGAGAGAGAGAGAACGAGAGAGAGTGCATGAAAGAGAGAGTGTGCGTGTGAGAGCGAGTGAGAGAGAGATAGACTTCGTGGGAGAGTATGCGTGAGAGAGAGAAAGAGAGTGTGCATGAGAGAGAGTGTGCGTGAGAGAGAGAGAGGGAGAGTGTGTGCAGGAGAGAGAGTGAGTGAGAGAAAGAGAGAGAGAGTGTGTGCGTGAGACAGAGAGAGAAAGTGTGCGTGAGAGAGAGTGTGCATGAGAGAGAGAGAAAGAGAGAGAGTGCATGAGAGAGAGAGTGTGCGTGAGAGAGAGAGAGAGTGTGTGCGTGAGAGAGAGTGAGTGAGAGAGAGAGAGAGTGTGTGCGTGAGACAGAGAGAGAGAGAGTGTGCGTGAGAGAGAGTGTGCATGAGAGAGGGAGTATGCGTGAGAGAGATAGTGTGCGTGAGAGAGAGAGTGTGCGTGAGAGAGATAGTGTGCATGAGAGAGATAGTGTGCGTGAGAGAGAGTGTGCGTGAGAGAGAGTGTGCGTGAGAGAGAGTGCGTGAGAGAGAGTGTGCGTGAGAGAGAGAGAGAGAGTGTGCTTGAGAGAGAGTGTGCGTGAGATAGAGAGAGAGAGTGCTTGAGAGAGAGAGTGTGTGAGAGACAGTGTGCATGAGAGAGAGAGAAAGAGAGAGAGTGCATGAGAGAGAGAGTGTGCGTGTGAGACAGAGTGAGAGAGAGATAGACTTCGTGGGAGAGTATGCGTGAGAGAGAGAAAGAGAGTGTGTGCGTGAGAGAGTGTGCGTGAGAGAGAGAGAGAGAGTGTGTGCGTGAGACAGAGAGAGAAAGTGTGCGTGAGAGAGAGAGTGTGTGTGTGAAAGAGATAGTGTGCGTGAGAGAGAGTGTGCGTGAGAGTGTGCATGAGAGAGAGAGAGAGTGTGAATGAGAGAGAGAGTGTGCGTGAGATAGAGAGAGAAAGAGAGAGTGTGCGTGAGAGAGAGTGAGTGAGAGAGAGAGAGGGAGTGCGTGAGACAGAGAGAGAGAGAGTGTGTGTGAGAGAGTGAGAGAGAGAGAGTGTGCGTGTGAGGGAGAGAGAGAGAGAGTGTGCGTGAGAGAGAGAGAGTGTGCGTGAGAGAGAGAGTATGTGCGTGAGAGAGAAAGTGTGTGCGTGAGATAGAGAGAGAAAGAGAGAGTGTGCGTGAGAGAGAGTGAGTGAGAGAGAGAGAGGGAGTGCGTGAGACAGAGAGAGAGAAAGTGTGCGTGAGAGAGTGAGAGAGAGAGAGTGTGCGTGAGAGTGTGCGTGAGAGAGAGAGTATGCGCGTGAGAGAGAGTGTGTGTGCGTGAGATAGAGAGAGAAAGAGAGAGTGTGCGTGAGAGAGAGTGAGGGAGTGAGAGAGAGGGAGTGCGTGAGACAGAGAGAGAGAAAGTGTGCGTGAGAGAGTGAGAGAGAGAGAGTGTGCGTGTGAGGGAGAGAGAGAGTGTGCGTGAGAGAGAGAGTGTGCGTGAGAGAGAGTGTGCGTGAGAGAGAGAGAGAGAGTGTGCTTGAGAGAGAGTGTGTGTGAGAGACAGAGTGTGCGTGAGAGAGAGTGTGCATGAGAGAGAGAGAAAGAGAGAGAGTGCATGAGAGAGATAGTGTGCGTGTGAGAGAGAGTGAGAGAGAGATAGACTTCATGAGAGAGAGTATGAATGAGAGAGAGAAAGAGAGTGTGCATGAGAGAGAGTGTGCGTAAGAGAGAGTGTGCGTGAGAGAGAGAGAGAGTGCGTGCGTGAGAGAGAGAGAGAGAGTGTGCGTGAGACAGAGAGAGAGTCTGCGTGAGAGATTGTGCGTGAGAGAGAGAGTGTGCGTGAGAGAGAGAGTGTGCGTGAGAGAGAGTGTGCGTGAGAGTATGCGTGTGTGAGAGAGAGAGAGTGTGCGTGTGAGGGAGAGAGAGAGGGTGCATGAGACAGAGAGTGCGTGAGACAGAGAGAGAGGGTGCATGAGAGAGAGAGTGTGTGAGAGAGAGTGTGCGTGAGAGAGAGAGAACGAGAGAGAGTGCATGAGAGAGAGAGTGTGCATGTGAGAGAGAGTGAGAGAGAGATAGACTTCGTGGGAGAGTATGCGTGACAGAGAGAGAGTGTGCATGAGAGAGAGTGTGCGTGAGAGAGTGTGCGTGAGAGAGAGAGAGTGTGTGCGTGAGAGAGAGAGTGAGAGAGAGAGAGAGAGAGTGTGTGCATGAGACAGAGAGAGAAAGTGTGCGTGAGAGAGAGTGTGCATGAGAGAGAGTGAGAGAGTGTGTGTGAAAGAGAGTGAGAGAGTGTGCGAGAGAGCGAGAGGAGTGCATGAGAGAGAGTGCGTGAGAGAGTGCGTCAGAGAGAGAGAGTGTGCATGAAAGAGATGGAGAGTGTGCGTGAGAGAGAGAGAGTGTGCGTGAGAGAGAGCGAGAGACTGTGCGTGAGAGAGAGTGTGCGTGAGAGAGAGAGTGTGAGAGAGAGAGAGTGTGCGTGAGAGAGAGTGTGCGTGAGAGTGTGCGTGAGAGAGTGAGAGAGAAAGAGAGAGTGTGCGTGAGAGAGAGAGAGTGTGCGTGAGATAGAGAGAGAAAGAGAGAGTGTGCGTGAGAGAGAGTGTGCGTGAGAGACAGAGTGTGCGTGAGAGAGACAGAGTTTGCGTGAGACAGAGAGAGAGAGAGAGAGTGCTTGAGAGAGAGAGTGTGTGAAAGACAGAGTGTGCGTGAGAGAGAGTGTGCATGAGAGAGAGAGAAAGAGAGAGAGTGCATGAGAGAGAGAGTGTGCGTGAGAGAGAGAGAGAGAGAGTGAGAAAGAGAGAGAGATTGTGTGTGAGAGAGAGTGTGAGAGAGAGAGAGTGTGCGTGAGACAGAGAGTGTGAGTGAGAGAGAGTGTGCATGTGAGAGAGAGAGAGAGCGTGCATGAGAGAGGGTGAGAGAGAGTGTGCGAGAGAGAGAGAGTGTGTGTGCGTGACAGAGAGAGAGTGCATGAGAGAGAAAGACAGAGTGTGTTTGAGGAAGAGAGTGTCATGAGAGAGGAAGAAAGAGAGAGTGTGCGTGAGAGATAGAGAGTGAGAGAGAGAGAGAGAGTGTGCGTGAGAGAGAGTGAGAGAGTGTGTGTGAAAGAGAGTGAGAGAGTGTGCGAGAGAGCGAGAGGAGTGCATGAGAGAGAGTGCGTGAGAGAGAGAGTGCGTGAGAGAGTGCGTGAGAGAGAGAGAGTGTACGTGAGAGAGAGCGAGAGACTGTGCGTGAGAGAGAGTGTGCGTGAGAGAGAGAGAGTGTGAGAGAGAGACAGCGTGAGAGAGAGAGTGTGTGCGTGAGAGAGAGAGTGTGCGTGTGAGAGAGAGAGTGTGCGTGAGAGAGAGTGTGCGTGAGAGTGTGCGTGAGAGAGAGTGTGCGTGAGAGTGTGCGTGAGAGAGAGAGAGAGAGAGTGTGCGAGAGAGAGAGAGAGTGTGCGTGAGATAGAGAGAGAAAGAGAGAGTGTGCGTGAGAGAGAGTGTCCATGAGAGAGAGCAAAGAGAGAGAGTGCATGAGAGAGAGAGTGTGCATGAGACAGAGAGAGAGAGAGTGTGCGTGAGAGAGAGTGTGTGAGAGAGTGTGCGTGAGAGAGAGTGTGCGTGAGAGAGAGAGTGCGTGAGAGAGAGAGTGTGCGTGAGAGTATGCATGTGTGAGAAAGAGAGAGTGTGCGTGTGAGGGAGAGAGTGAGTGTGCGTGAGAGAGAGAGTGAGTGAGACAGAGAGAGAGAGTGCTTGATAGAGAGAGTGTGTGAGAGACAGTGTGCGTGAGAGAGAGAGAACGAGAGAGAGTGCATGAGAGAGAGAGTGTGCGTGTGAGAGCGAGTGAGAGAGAGATAGACTTCGTGGGAGAGTATGCGTGAGAGAGAGAAAGAGAGTGTGCATGAGAGAGAGTGTGCGTGAGAGAGAGAGAGGGAGAGTGTGTGCAGGAGAGAGAGTGAGTGAGAGAGAGAGAGAGTGTGTGCGTGAGACAGAGAGAGAGAGAGTGTGCGTGAGAGAGAGTGTGCATGAGAGAGGGAGTGTGCGTGAGAGAGAGAGTGTGCGTGAGAGAGATAGTGTGCGTGAGAGAGATAGTGTGCGTGAGAGAGAGTGTGCTTGAGAGAGAGTGTGCGTGAGAGAGAGTGTGCGTGAGGGAGAGAGAGAGTGTGCATGAGAGAGGGAGTGTGCGTGAGAGAGAGTGTGCGTGAGAGAGAGTGTGCATGAGAGAGAGTGTGCATGTGAGGGAGGGAGAGAGTGTGCGTGAGAGAGAGAGTGCGTGAGAGAGAGTGTGCGTGAGAGAGAGAGAGAGAGTGTGCTTGAGAGAGAGTGTGCGTGAGATAGAGAGAGAGAGTGCTTGAGAGAGAGAGTGTGTGAGAGACAGTGTGCGTGAGAGAGAGAGAGAGAGTGTGTGCGTGAGACAGAGAGAGAAAGTGTGCGTGAGAGAGAGAGTGTGTGTGTGAGAGAGATAGTGTGCGTGAGAGAGAGAGAGAAAGAGAGAGTGTGCGTGAGAGAGTGAGTGAGAGAGAGAGAGGGAGTGCGTGAGACAGAGAGAGAGAAAGTGTGCGTGAGAGAGTGAGAGAGAGAGAGTGTGCGTGAGAGTGTGCGTGAGAGAGAGAGTATGCGCGTGATAGAGAGAGTGTGTGCGTGAGATAGAGAGAGAAAGAGAGAGTGTGCGTGAGAGAGAGTGAGTGAGAGAGAGAGAGGTAGTGCGTGAGACAGAGAGAGAGAAAGTGTGCGTGAGAGAGTGAGAGAGGAGAGAGTGCGTGTGAGGGAGAGAGAGAGTGTGCGTGAGAGACAGAGTGTGCGTGAAAGGAGTGTGCGTGAGAGAGAGGGAGAGAGTGTGCTTGAGAGAGAGAGTGTGTGAGAGACAGAGAGAGTGTGCGTGAGAGAGAGTGTGCATGAGAGAGAGAGAAAGAGAGAGAGTGCATGAGAGAGAGAGTGTGCGTGTGAGAGAGAGTGAGAGAGATAGACTTCGTGAGAGAGTGTATTCGTGAGAGAGAGAAAGAGAGTGTGCATGAGAGAGAGTGTGCGTGGAGAGAGTGTGCGTGAGAGAGAGAGAGTGTGTGTGTGAGAGAGAGTGAGTGAGAGAGAGAGTGTGCATGAGACAGAGAGAGAAAGTGTGCGTGAGAGAGAGAGTGTGTGTGCGTGAGAGAGAGTGTGTGTGAGAGAGAGTGTGCGTGAGAGAGAGAGAGAGAGTGTGCGTCAGAGAGAGAGAGTGTGCATGAAAGAGATGGAGAGTGTGCGTGAGAGAGAGAGAGTGTGCGTGAGACAGAGAGAGAGAGAGAGAGTGCTTGAGAGAGAGAGTGTGTGAAAGACAGAGTGTGCATGAGAGAGAGTGTGCATGAGAGAGAGAGAAAGAGAGAGAGTGCATGAGACAGAGAGTGTGCGTGAGACAGAGAGAGAGAGAGTGTGCGTGAGAGAGAGTGTGTGAAAGACAGAGTGTGCGTGAGAGAGAGTGTGCGTGAGAAAGAGAGTGTGCGTGAGAGAAAGGGTGTGTGAGAAAGAGAGAGAGATTGTGTGTGAGAGAGAGTGTGAGAGAGAGAGAGTGTGCGTGAGACAGAGAGTGTGAGTGAGAGAGAGTGTGCATGTGAGAGAGAGAGAGAGCGTGCATGAGAGAGGGTGAGAGAGAGTGTGCGAGAGAGAGAGAGTGTGTGTGCGTGACAGAGAGAGAGTGCATGAGAGAGAAAGACAGAGTGTGTTTGAGGAAGAGAGTGTCATGAGAGAGGAAGAAAGAGAGAGTGTGCGTGAGAGATAGAGAGTGAGAGAGAGAGAGAGCGTGTGCATGAGAGAGAGTGAGAGAGTGTGTGTGAAAGAGAGTGAGAGAGTGTGCGAGAGAGCGAGAGGAGTGCATGAGAGAGAGTGCGTGAGAGAGTGCGTCAGAGAGAGAGAGTGTGCATGAAAGAGATGGAGAGTGTGCGTGAGAGAGAGAGAGTGTGCGTGAGAGAGAGCGAGAGACTGTGCGTGAGAGAGAGTGTGCGTGAGAGAGAGAGTGTGAGAGAGAGAGAGTGTGCGTGAGAGAGAGTGTGCGTGAGAGTGTGCGTGAGAGAGTGAGAGAGAAAGAGAGAGTGTGCGTGAGAGAGAGAGAGTGTGCGTGAGATAGAGAGAGAAAGAGAGAGTGTGCGTGAGAGAGAGTGTGCGTGAGAGACAGAGTGTGCGTGAGAGAGACAGAGTTTGCGTGAGACAGAGAGAGAGAGAGAGAGTGCTTGAGAGAGAGAGTGTGTGAAAGACAGAGTGTGCGTGAGAGAGAGTGTGCATGAGAGAGAGAGAAAGAGAGAGAGTGCATGAGAGAGAGAGTGTGCGTGAGAGAGAGAGAGAGAGAGTGAGAAAGAGAGAGAGATTGTGTGTGAGAGAGAGTGTGAGAGAGGGAGAGTGTGCGTGAGACAGAGAGTGTGAGTGAGAGAGAGTGTGCATGTGAGAGAGAGAGAGAGCGTGCATGAGAGAGGGTGAGAGAGAGTGTGCGAGAGAGAGAGAGTGTGTGTGCGTGACAGAGAGAGAGTGCATGAGAGAGAAAGACAGAGTGTGTTTGAGGAAGAGAGTGTCATGAGAGAGGAAGAAAGAGAGAGTGTGCGTGAGAGATAGAGAGTGAGAGAGAGAGAGAGAGTGTGCGTGAGAGAGAGTGAGAGAGGTGTGTGTGAAAGAGAGTGAGAGAGTGTGCGAGAGAGCGAGAGGAGTGCATGAGAGAGAGTGCGTGAGAGAGAGAGTGCGTGAGAGAGTGCGTGAGAGAGAGAGAGTGTACGTGAGAGAGAGCGAGAGACTGTGCGTGAGAGAGAGTGTGCGTGAGAGAGAGAGAGTGTGAGAGAGAGACAGCGTGAGAGAGAGAGTGTGTGCGTGAGAGAGAGAGTGTGCGTGTGAGAGAGAGAGTGTGCGTGAGAGAGAGTGTGCGTGAGAGAGAGTGTGCGTGAGAGTGTGCGTGAGAGAGAGAGAGAGAGAGTGTGCGTGAGAGAGAGAGAGAGAGTGTGCGTGAGAGAGTGAGTGAGAGAGAGAGAGAGTGTGTGCGTGAGACAGAGAGAGAGAGAGTGTGCGTGAGAGAGAGTGTGCATGAGAGAGGGAGTGTGCGTGAGAGAGAGAGTGTGCGTGAGAGAGATAGTGTGCGTGAGAGAGATAGTGTGCGTGAGAGAGAGTGTGCTTGAGAGAGAGTGTGCGTGAGAGAGAGTGTGCGTGAGGGAGAGAGAGAGTGTGCATGAGAGAGGGAGTGTGCGTGAGAGAGAGTGTGCGTGAGAGAGAGTGTGCATGAGAGAGAGTGTGCATGTGAGGGAGGGAGAGAGTGTGCGTGAGAGAGAGAGTGCGTGAGAGAGAGTGTGCGTGAGAGAGAGAGAGAGAGTGTGCTTGAGAGAGAGTGTGCGTGAGATAGAGAGAGAGAGTGCTTGAGAGAGAGAGTGTGTGAGAGACAGTGTGCGTGAGAGGAGAGAGAGAGTGTGTGCGTGAGACAGAGAGAGAAAGTGTGCGTGAGAGAGAGAGTGTGTGTGTGAGAGAGATAGTGTGCGTGAGAGAGAGAGAGAAAGAGAGAGTGTGCGTGAGAGAGTGAGTGAGAGAGAGAGAGGGAGTGCGTGAGACAGAGAGAGAGAAAGTGTGCGTGAGAGAGTGAGAGAGAGAGAGTGTGCGTGAGAGTGTGCGTGAGAGAGAGAGTATGCGCGTGATAGAGAGAGTGTGTGCGTGAGATAGAGAGAGAAAGAGAGAGTGTGCGTGAGAGAGAGTGAGTGAGAGAGAGAGAGGTAGTGCGTGAGACAGAGAGAGAGAAAGTGTGCGTGAGAGAGTGAGAGAGAGAGAGAGTGCGTGTGAGGGAGAGAGAGAGTGTGCGTGAGAGACAGAGTGTGCGTGAAAGGGAGTGTGCGTGAGAGAGAGAGAGAGAGTGTGCTTGAGAGAGAGTGTGCGTGAGACAGAGAGAGAGAGAGTGCTTGAGAGAGAGAGTGTGTGAGAGACAGAGAGAGTGTGCGTGAGAGAGAGTGTGCATGAGAGAGAGAGAAAGAGAGAGAGTGCATGAGAGAGAGAGTGTGCGTGTGAGAGAGAGTGAGAGAGATAGACTTCGTGAGAGAGTGTATTCGTGAGAGAGAGAAAGAGAGTGTGCATGAGAGAGAGTGTGCGTGGGAGAGAGTGTGCGTGAGAGAGAGAGAGTGTGTGTGTGAGAGAGAGTGAGTGAGAGAGAGAGTGTGCATGAGACAGAGAGAGAAAGTGTGCGTGAGAGAGAGAGTGTGTGTGCGTGAGAGAGAGTGTGTGTGAGAGAGAGTGTGCGTGAGAGAGAGAGAGAGAGTGTGCGTCAGAGAGAGAGAGTGTGCATGAAAGAGATGGAGAGTGTGCGTGAGAGAGAGAGAGTGTGCGTGAGACAGAGAGAGAGAGAGAGTGCTTGAGAGAGAGAGTGTGTGAAAGACAGAGTGTGCATGAGAGAGAGTGTGCATGAGAGAGAGAGAAAGAGAGAGAGTGCATGAGACAGAGAGTGTGCGTGAGACAGAGAGAGAGAGAGTGTGCGTGAGAGAGAGTGTGTGAAAGACAGAGTGTGCGTGAGAGAGAGTGTGCGTGAGAAAGAGAGTGCGCGTGAGAGAAAGGTGTGTGAGAAAGAGAGAGAGATTGTGTGTGAGAGAGAGTGTGAGAGAGAGAGAGTGTGCGTGAGACAGAGAGTGTGAGTGAGAGAGAGTGTGCATGTGAGAGAGAGAGAGAGCGTGCATGAGAGAGGGTGAGAGAGAGTGTGCGAGAGAGAGAGAGTGTGTGTGCGTGACAGAGAGAGAGTGCATGAGAGAGAAAGACAGAGTGTGTTTGAGGAAGAGAGTGTCATGAGAGAGGAAGAAAGAGAGAGTGTGCGTGAGAGATAGAGAGTGAGAGAGAGAGAGAGCGTGTGCATGAGAGAGAGTGAGAGAGTGTGTGTGAAAGAGAGTGAGAGAGTGTGCGAGAGAGCGAGAGGAGTGCATGAGAGAGAGTGCGTGAGAGAGTGCGTCAGAGAGAGAGAGTGTGCATGAAAGAGATGGAGAGTGTGCGTGAGAGAGAGAGAGTGTGCGTGAGAGAGAGCGAGAGACTGTGCGTGAGAGAGAGTGTGCGTGAGAGAGAGAGTGTGAGAGAGAGAGAGTGTGCGTGAGAGAGAGTGTGCGTGAGAGTGTGCGTGAGAGAGTGAGAGAGAAAGAGAGAGTGTGCGTGAGAGAGAGAGAGTGTGCGTGAGATAGAGAGAGAAAGAGAGAGTGTGCGTGAGAGAGAGTGTGCGTGAGAGACAGAGTGTGCGTGAGAGAGACAGAGTTTGCGTGAGACAGAGAGAGAGAGAGAGTGTGCTTGAGAGAGAGAGTGTGTGAAAGACAGAGTGTGCGTGAGAGAGAGTGTGCATGAGAGAGAGAGAAAGAGAGAGAGTGCATGAGAGAGAGAGTGTGCGTGAGACAGAGAGAGAGTGTGCGTGAGAGAGAGTGAGTGAGAGAGTGTGCGTGAGAGAGAGTGTGCGTGAGAGAGAGTTTGCGTGAGAAAGAGAGTGTGCGTGAGAGAGAGTGTGCGTGAGAGAGAGTGTGCGTGAGAGAGAGAGTGTGCATGAGAGAGAGAGTGTGCGTGAGAGTATGCGTGTGTGAGAGAGAGAGAGTGTGCGTGAGAGAGACAGAGTTTGCGTGAGACAGAGAGAGAGAGAGAGAGTGCTTGAGAGAGAGAGTGTGTGAAAGACAGAGTGTGCGTGAGAGAGAGTGTGCATGAGAGAGAGAGAAAGAGAGAGAGTGCATGAGAGAGAGAGTGTGCGTGAGAGAGAGAGAGAGAGTGAGAAAGAGAGAGAGATTGTGTGTGAGAGAGAGTGTGAGAGAGGGAGAGTGTGCGTGAGACAGAGAGTGTGAGTGAGAGAGAGTGTGCATGTGAGAGAGAGAGAGAGCGTGCATGAGAGAGGGTGAGAGAGAGTGTGCGAGAGAGAGAGAGTGTGTGTGCGTGACAGAGAGAGAGTGCATGAGAGAGAAAGACAGAGTGTGTTTGAGGAAGAGAGTGTCATGAGAGAGGAAGAAAGAGAGAGTGTGCGTGAGAGATAGAGAGTGAGAGAGAGAGAGAGAGTGTGCGTGAGAGAGAGTGAGAGAGTGTGTGTGAAAGAGAGTGAGAGAGTGTGCGAGAGAGCGAGAGGAGTGCATGAGAGAGAGTGCGTGAGAGAGAGAGTGCGTGAGAGAGTGCGTGAGAGAGAGAGAGTGTACGTGAGAGAGAGCGAGAGACTGTGCGTGAGAGAGAGTGTGCGTGAGAGAGAGAGAGTGTGAGAGAGAGACAGCGTGAGAGAGAGAGTGTGTGCGTGAGAGAGAGAGTGTGCGTGTGAGAGAGAGAGTGTGCGTGAGAGAGAGTGTGCGTGAGAGTGTGCGTGAGAGAGAGTGTGCGTGAGAGTGTGCGTGAGAGAGAGAGAGAGAGAGTGTGCGTGAGAGAGAGAGAGTGTGCGTGAGATAGAGAGAGAAAGAGAGAGTGTGCGTGAGAGAGAGTGTCCATGAGAGAGAGCAAAGAGAGAGAGTGCATGAGAGAGAGTGTGCATGAGACAGAGAGAGAGAGAGTGTGCGTGAGAGAGAGTGTGTGAGAGAGTGTGCGTGAGAGAGAGTGTGCGTGAGAGAGAGAGTGCGTGAGAGAGAGAGTGTGCGTGAGAGTATGCATGTGTGAGAAAGAGAGAGTGTGCGTGTGAGGGAGAGAGTGAGTGTGCGTGAGAGAGAGAGTGAGTGAGACAGAGAGAGAGAGTGCTTGATAGAGAGAGTGTGTGAGAGACAGTGTGCGTGAGAGAGAGAGAACGAGAGAGAGTGCATGAGAGAGAGAGTGTGCGTGTGAGAGCGAGTGAGAGAGAGATAGACTTCGTGGGAGAGTATGCGTGAGAGAGAGAAAGAGAGTGTGCATGAGAGAGAGTGTGCGTGAGAGAGAGAGAGGGAGAGTGTGTGCAGGAGAGAGAGTGAGTGAGAGAGAGAGAGAGAGAGTCTGTGCGTGAGACAGAGAGAGAAAGTGTGCGTGAGAGAGAGTGTGCATGAGAGAGAGAGAAAGAGAGAGAGTGCATGAGAGAGAGTGTGCGTGAGAGAGAGAGAGAGAGTGTGCGTGAGAGAGTGAGTGAGAGAGAGAGAGAGTGTGTGCGTGAGACAGAGAGAGAGAGAGTGTGCGTGAGAGAGAGTGTGCATGAGAGAGGGAGTGTGCGTGAGAGAGAGAGTGTGCGTGAGAGAGATAGTGTGCGTGAGAGAGATAGTGTGCGTGAGAGAGAGTGTGCTTGAGAGAGAGTGTGCGTGAGAGAGAGTGTGCGTGAGGGAGAGAGAGAGTGTGCATGAGAGAGGGAGTGTGCGTGAGAGAGAGTGTGCGTGAGAGAGAGTGTGCATGAGAGAGAGTGTGCATGTGAGGGAGGGAGAGAGTGTGCGTGAGAGAGAGAGTGCGTGAGAGAGAGTGTGCGTGAGAGAGAGAGAGAGAGTGTGCTTGAGAGAGAGTGTGCGTGAGATAGAGAGAGAGAGTGCTTGAGAGAGAGAGTGTGTGAGAGACAGTGTGCGTGAGAGAGAGAGAGAGAGTGTGTGCGTGAGACAGAGAGAGAAAGTGTGCGTGAGAGAGAGAGTGTGTGTGTGAGAGAGATAGTGTGCGTGAGAGAGAGAGAGAAAGAGAGAGTGTGCGTGAGAGAGTGAGTGAGAGAGAGAGAGGGAGTGCGTGAGACAGAGAGAGAGAAAGTGTGCGTGAGAGAGTGAGAGAGAGAGAGTGTGCGTGAGAGTGTGCGTGAGAGAGAGAGTATGCGCGTGATAGAGAGAGTGTGTGCGTGAGATAGAGAGAGAAAGCGAGAGTGTGCGTGAGAGAGAGTGAGTGAGAGAGAGAGAGGTAGTGCGTGAGACAGAGAGAGAGAAAGTGTGCGTGAGAGAGTGAGAGAGAGAGAGAGTGCGTGTGAGGGAGAGAGAGAGTGTGCGTGAGAGACAGAGTGTGCGTGAAAGGGAGTGTGCGTGAGAGAGAGAGAGAGAGTGTGCTTGAGAGAGAGTGTGCGTGAGACAGAGAGAGAGAGAGTGCTTGAGAGAGAGAGTGTGTGAGAGACAGAGAGAGTGTGCGTGAGAGAGAGTGTGCATGAGAGAGAGAGAAAGAGAGAGAGTGCATGAGAGAGAGAGTGTGCGTAAGAGAGAGAGTGAGAGAGATAGACTTCGTGAGAGAGTGTATTCGTGAGAGAGAGAAAGAGAGTGTGCATGAGAGAGAGTGTGCGTGGGAGAGAGTGTGCGTGAGAGAGAGAGTGTGTGTGCGTGAGAGAGAGTGTGTGTGAGAGAGAGTGTGCGTGAGAGAGAGAGAGAGAGTGTGCGTCAGAGAGAGAGAGTGTGCATGAAAGAGATGGAGAGTGTGCGTGAGAGAGAGAGAGTGTGCGTGAGAGAGAGCGAGAGACTGTGCGTGAGAGAGAATGTGCGTGAGAGAGAGAGAGCGTGAGAGAGAGAGAGTGTGTGCGTGAGAGAGAGAGTGTGCGTGTGAGAGAGAGAGTGTGCGTGAGAGAGAGTGTGCGTGAGAGTGTGCGTGAGAGAGAGTGTGCGTGAGAGTGTGCGTGAGAGAGTGAGAGAGAAAGAGAGAGTGTGCGTGAGAGAGAGAGAGTGTGCGTGAGATAGAGAGTGAAAGAGAGAGTGTGCGTGAGAGAGAGTGTGCGTGAGAGACAGAGTGTGCGTGAGAGACAGAGTGTGCGTGAGAGAGACAGAGTTTGCGTGAGACAGAGAGAGAGAGAGAGAGTGCTTGAGAGAGAGAGTGTGTGAAAGACAGAGTGTGCGTGAGAGAGAGTGTGCATGAGAGAGAGAGAAAGAGAGAGAGTGCATGAGAGAGAGAGTGTACGTGAGACAGAGAGAGAGAGTGTGCGTGAGAGAGAGTGTGTGTGAGAGTGTGCGTGAGAGAGAGTGTGCGTGAGAGAGAGTGTGCGTGAGAGAGAGTGTGCGTGAGAAAGAGAGTGTGCGTGAGAAAGAGAGTGTGCGTGAGAGAGAGTGTGCGTGAGAGAGAGTGTGCATGAGAGAGAGAGTGTGCGTGAGAGTATGCGTGTGTGAGAGAGAGAGAGTGTGCGTGTGAGGGAGAGAGAGAGGGTGCATGAGACAGAGAGTGCGTGAGACAGAGAGAGAGGGTGCATGAGAGAGAGAGTGTGTGAGAGAGAGTGTGCGTGAGAGAGAGAGAACGAGAGAGAGTGCATGAGAGAGAGAGAGTGTGCATGTGAGAGAGAGTGAGAGAGAGATAGACTTCGTGGGAGAGTATGCGTGACAGAGAGAGAGTGTGCATGAGAGAGAGTGTGCGTGAGAGAGTGTGCGTGAGAGAGAGAGAGTGTGTGCGTGAGACAGAGAGAGAAAGTGTGCGTGAGAGAGAGTGTGCATGAGAGAGAGAGAGTGAGTGAGAGAGAGAGTGTGCGTGAGAGAGAGAGAGTGAGTGAGAGAGAGAGTGTGCGTAAGAGAGAGTGTGCGTGAGAGAGAGGGTGCGTATGAGAGAGAGTGCGTGAGAGAGAGAGTGCGTGAGAGAGAGAGTGCGTGAGAGAGAGAGTGCGTGAGAGAGAGAGTGCGTGAGAGAGAGAGCGTGTGTGTGAGAAAGAGAGAGAGATTGTGTGTGAGAGAGAGTGTGAGAGAGAGAGAGTGTGCGTGAGACAGAGAGTGTGAGTGAGAGAGAGTGTGCATGTGAGAGCGAGAGAGAGAGAGAGCGTGCATGAGAGAGGGTGAGAGAGAGTGTGCGAGAGAGAGAGAGTGTGTGTGCGTGACAGAGAGAGAGTGCATGAGAGAGAAAGACAGAGTGTGCATGAGGGAGAGAGTGTCATGAGAGAGGAAGAAAGAGAGAGTGTGCGTGAGAGATAGAGAGAGAGAGAGAGAGAGAGAGTGTGCGTGAGAGAGAGTGAGAGAGTGTGTGTGAAAGAGAGTGAGAGAGTGTGCGAGAGAGCGAGAGGAGTACATGAGAGAGAGTGCGTGAGAGAGAGAGTGCGTGAGAGAGTGCGTCAGAGAGAGAGAGTGTGCATGAAAGAGATGGAGAGTGTGCGTGAGAGAGAGAGAGTGTGCGTGAGAGAGAGCGAGAGACTGTGCGTGAGAGAGAGTGTGCGTGAGAGAGAGAGAGAGCGTGAGAGAGAGAGAGTGTGTGCGTGAGAGAGAGAGTGTGCGTGTGAGAGAGAGAGTGTGCTTGAGAGAGAGTGTGCGTGAGAGTGTGCGTGAGAGAGAGTGTGCGTGAGAGAGTGAGAGAGAAAGAGAGAGTGTGCGTGAGAGAGAGAGAGTGTGCGTGAGATAGAGAGAGAAAGAGAGAGTGTGCGTGAGAGAGAGTGTGCATGAGAGACAGAGTGTGCGTGAGAGAGACAGAGTTTGCGTGAGACAGAGAGAGAGAGAGAGTGTGCTTGAGAGAGAGAGTGTGTGAAAGACAGAGTGTGCGTGAGAGAGAGTGTGCATGAGAGAGAGAGAAAGAGAGAGAGTGCATGAGAGAGAGAGTGTGCGTGAGACAGAGAGAGAGAGAGTGTGCGTGAGAGAGAGTGTGTGAGAGAGTGTGCGTGAGAGAGAGTGTGCGTGAGAAAAAGAGTGTGCGTGAGAGAGAGTGTGCGTGAGAGAGAGTGTGCGTGAGAGAGAGTGTGCGTGAGAGAGAGAGTGTGCATGAGAGAGAGAGTGTGCGTGAGAGTATGCGTGTGTGAGAGAGAGAGAGTGTGCGCGTGAGGGAGAGAGAGAGGGTGCATGAGAGAGAGAGTGTGTGAGATTGAGTGTGCGTGAGAGAGAGAACGAGAGAGAGTGCATGAGAGAGAGAGTGTGCATGTGAGAGAGAGTGAGAGAGAGATAGACTTCGTGGGAGAGTATGCGTGACAGAGAGAGAGTGTGCATGAGAGAGAGTGTGCGTGAGAGAGTGTGCGTGAGAGAGAGAGAGTGTGTGCGTGAGAGAGAGTGAGAGAGAGAGAGAGAGTGTGTGCATGAGACAGAGAGAGAAAGTGTGCGTGAGAGAGAGTGTGCATGAGAGAGAGTGAGAGAGTGTGTGTGAAAGAGAGTGAGAGAGTGTGCGAGAGAGCGAGAGGTGTGCATGAGAGAGAGTGCGTGAGAGAGTGCGTCAGAGAGAGAGAGTGTGCATGAAAGAGATGGAGAGTGTGCGTGAGAGAGAGAGAGAGTGTGTGCGTGAGAGAGAGAGTGTGCTTGTGAGAGAGAGAGTGTGCGTGAGAGAGAGTGTGCGTGAGAGAGAGTGTGCGTGAGAGTGTGCGTGAGAGAGTGAGAGAGAAAGAGAGAGTGTGCGTGAGAGAGAGAGAGTGTGCGTGAGATAGAGAGAGAAAGAGAGAGTGTGCGTGAGAGAGAGTGTGCGTGAGAGACAGAGTGTGCGTGAGAGAGAGTGTGCATGAGAGAGAGAGAAAGAGAGAGAGTGCATGAGGGAGAGAGTGTGCGTGAGAGAGAGAGAGAGAGTGTGCGTGAGAGAGAGTGTGTGAGAGAGTGTGCGTGAGAGAGAGTGTGCGTGAGAAAGAGAGTGTGCGTGAGAGAGCATGTGCGTGAGAGAGAGTGTGCGTGAGAGAAAGGTGTGTGAGAAAGAGAGAGAGATTGTGTGTGAGAGAGAGTGTGAGAGAGAGAGAGTGTGCATGTGAGAGAGAGAGCGTGCATGAGAGAGGGTGAGAGAGAGTGTGCGAGAGAGAGAGAGTGTGTGTGCGTGACAGAGAGAGAGTGCATGAGAGAGAAAGACAGAGTGTGTTTGAGGAAGAGAGTGTCATGAGAGAGGAAGAAAGAGAGAGTGTGCGTGAGAGATAGAGAGTGAGAGAGAGAGAGAGAGTGTGCGTGAGAGAGAGTGAGAGAGTGTGTGTGAAAGAGAGTGAGAGAGTGTGCGAGAGAGTGAGAGGAGTGCATGAGAGAGAGTGCGTGAGAGAGAGAGTGCGTGAGAGAGTGCGTGAGAGAGAGAGAGTGTGCGTGAGAGAGAGCGAGAGACTGTGCGTGAGAGAGAGTGTGCGTGAGAGAGAGAGAGAGTGTGAGAGAGAGACAGCGTGAGAGAGAGAGTGTGTGCGTGAGAGAGAGAGTGTGCGTGTGAGAGAGAGAGTGTGCGTGAGAGAGAGTGTGCGTGAGAGTGTGCGTGAGAGAGAGAGAGTGTGCGTGAGAGAGAGAGAGTGTGCGTGAGATAGAGAGAGAAAGAGAGAGTGTGCGTGAGAGAGAGTGTGCGTGAGAGACAGAGTGTGCGTGAGAGAGACAGAGTTTGCGTGAGACAGATAGAGAGATTGCTTGAGAGAGAGTGTGTGAAAGACAGAGTGTGCGTGAGAGAGAGTGTCCATGAGAGAGAGCAAAGAGAGAGAGTGCATGTGAGAGAGAGTGTGCATGAGAAAGAGAGAGAGAGAGTGTGCGTGAGAGAGAGTGTGTGAGAGAGTGTGCGTGAGAGAGAGTGTGCGTGAGAGAGAGAGTGTGCGTGAGAGTATGCATGTGTGAGAAAGAGAGAGTGTGCGTGTGAGGGAGAGAGACAGTGTGCGTGAGAGAGAGAGAACGAGAGAGAGTGCATGAAAGAGAGAGTGTGCGTGTGAGAGCGAGTGAGAGAGAGATAGACTTCGTGGGAGAGTATGCGTGAGAGAGAGAAAGAGAGTGTGCATGAGAGAGAGTGTGCGTGAGAGAGAGAGAGGGAGAGTGTGTGCAGGAGAGAGAGTGAGTGAGAGAGAGAGAGAGAGAGTGTGTGCGTGAGACAGAGAGAGAAAGTGTGCGTGAGAGAGAGAGTGTGCGTGAGAGAGATAGTGTGCATGAGAGAGATAGTGTGCGTGAGAGAGAGTGTGCGTGAGAGAGAGTGTGCGTGAGAGAGAGAGTGCGTGAGAGAGAGTGTGCGTGAGAGAGAGAGAGAGAGTGTGCTTGAGAGAGAGTGTGCGTGAGATAGAGAGAGAGAGTGCTTGAGAGAGAGAGTGTGTGAGAGACAGTGTGCATGAGAGAGAGAGAAAGAGAGAGAGTGCATGAGAGAGAGAGTGTGCGTGTGAGACAGAGTGAGAGAGAGATAGACTTCGTGGGAGAGTATGCGTGAGAGAGAGAAAGAGAGTGTGTGCGTGAGAGAGTGTGCGTGAGAGAGAGAGAGAGAGTGTGTGCGTGAGACAGAGAGAGAAAGTGTGCGTGAGAGAGAGAGTGTGTGTGTGAAAGAGATAGTGTGCGTGAGAGAGAGTGTGCGTGAGAGTGTGCATGAGAGAGAGAGAGAGTGTGCATGAGAGAGAGAGTGTGCGTGAGATAGAGAGAGAAAGAGAGAGTGTGCGTGAGAGAGAGTGAGTGAGAGAGAGAGAGGGAGTGCGTGAGACAGAGAGAGATAGAGTGTGTGTGAGAGAGTGAGAGAGAGAGAGTGTGCGTGTGAGGGAGAGAGAGAGAGAGTGTGCGTGAGAGAGAGAGAGTGTGCGTGAGAGAGAGAGTATGTGCGTGAGAGAGAAAGTGTGTGCGTGAGATAGAGAGAGAAAGAGAGAGTGTGCGTGAGAGAGAGTGAGTGAGAGAGAGAGAGGGAGTGCGTGAGACAGAGAGAGAGAAAGTGTGCGTGAGAGAGTGAGAGAGAGAGAGTGTGCGTGAGAGTGTGCGTGAGAGAGAGAGTATGCGCGTGAGAGAGAGTGTGTGTGCGTGAGATAGAGAGAGAAAGAGAGAGTGTGCGTGAGAGAGAGTGAGTGAGAGAGAGAGAGGGAGTGCGTGAGACAGAGAGAGAGAAAGTGTGCGTGAGAGAGTGAGAGAGAGAGAGTGTGCGTGTGAGGGAGAGAGAGAGTGTGCGTGAGAGAGAGAGTGTGCGTGAGAGAGAGTGTGCGTGAGAGAGAGAGAGAGAGTGTGCTTGAGAGAGAGTGTGCGTGAGACAGAGAGAGAGAGAGTGCTTGAGAGAGAGAGTGTGTGAGAGACAGAGTGTGCGTGAGAGAGAGTGTGCATGAGAGAGAGAGAAAGAGAGAGAGTGCATGAGAGAGATAGTGTGCGTGTGAGAGAGAGTGAGAGAGAGATAGACTTCATGAGAGAGAGTATGAATGAGAGAGAGAAAGAGAGTGTGCATGAGAGAGAGTGTGCGTAAGAGAGAGTGTGCGTGAGAGAGAGAGAGAGTGCGTGCGTGAGAGAGAGAGAGAGTGTGCGTGAGACAGAGAGAGAGTCTGCGTGAGAGATTGTGCGTGAGAGAGAGTGTGCGTGAGAGAGAGAGTGTGCGTGAGAGAGAGAGTGTGCGTGAGAGAGAGTGTGCGTGAGAGAGAGTGTGCGTGAGAGAGAGTGTGCATGAGAGAGTGTGCGTGAGAGAGAGAGTGCGTGAGAGAGAGTGCGTGAGAGAGAGAGTGTGTGTGAGAAAGAGAGAGTGTGCGTGAGAGAGAGAGAGTGTGCGTGAGAGAGAGAGGATGTGCGTGAGAGAGAGAGTGTGTGCGTGAGATAGAGAGAGAAAGAGAGAGTGTGCGTGAGAGAGAGTGTGCATGAGAGAGAGAGAAAGAGAGAGAGTGCATGAGAGAGAGAGTGTGCGTGTGAGAGAGAGTGAGAGAGATAGACTTCGTGAGAGAGAGTATTTGTGAGAGAGAGAAAGAGTGTGCATGAGAGAGAGTGTGCGTGAGAGAGAGTGTGCGTGAGAGAGAGAGAGAGTGTGTGCGTGAGAGAGAGTGAGTGAGAGAGAGAGTGTGTGCGTGAGTGAGAGAGAAAGTGTGCGTGAGAGAGAGAGTGTGTGTGCGTGAGAGAGAGTGTGCGTGAGAGAGAGTGTGCGTGAGAGTGTGCGTGAGAGAGAGAGAGAAAGAGAAAGTGTGCGTGAGAGAGAGTGAGTGAGAGAGAGAGAGAGGGAGTGCGTGAGACAGAGAGAGAGAGTGTGCGTGAGAGAGAGAGAGTGAGTGAGAGAGAGAGTGTGCGTGAGAGAGAGTGTGCGTGAGAGAGAGGGTGCGTGTGAGGGAGAGTGCGTGAGAGAGAGAGTGCGTGAGAGAGAGAGTGCGTGAGAGAGAGAGTGCATGAGAGAGAGAGCGTGTGTGTGAGAAAGAGAGAGAGATTGTGTGTGAGAGAGAGTGTGAGAGAGAGAGAGTGTGCGTGAGACAGAGAGTGTGAGTGAGAGAGAGTGTGCATGTGAGAGCGAGAGAGAGAGAGAGCGTGCGTGAGAGAGGTTGAGAGAGAGTGTGCGAGAGAGAGAGAGTGTGTGTGCGTGACAGAGAGAGAGTGCATGAGAGAGAAAGACAGAGTTTGCATGAGGGAGAGAGTGTCATGAGAGAGGAAGAAAGAGAGAGTGTGCGTGAGAGATAGAGAGTGAGAGAGAGAGAGAGAGTGTGCGTGAGAGAGAGTGAGAGAGTGTGTGTGAAAGAGAGTGAGAGAGTGTGCGAGAGAGCGAGAGGAGTGCATGAGAGAGAGTGCGTGAGAGAGAGAGTGCGTGAGAGAGTGCGTCAGAGAGAGAGAGTGTGCATGAAAGAGATGGAGAGTGTGCGTGAGAGAGAGAGAGTGTGCGTGGGATAGAGCGAGAGACTGTGCGTGAGAGAGAATGTTCGTGAGAGAGAGAGAGAGCGTGAGAGAGAGAGAGTGTGTGCGTGAGAGAGAGAGTGTGCGTGTGAGAGAGAGAGTGTGCGTGAGAGAGAGTGTGCGTGAGAGAGAGTGTGCGTGAGAGTGTGCGTGAGAGAGTGAGAGAGAAAGAGAGAGTGTGCGTGAGAGAGAGAGAGTGTGCGTGAGATAGAGAGAGAAAGAGAGAGTGTGAGTGAGAGAGAGTGTGCGTGAGAGAGACAGAGTTTGCGTGAGAGAGACAGAGTTTGCGTGAGACAGAGAGAGAGAGAGAGAGAGTGCTTGAGAGAGAGAGTGTGTGAAAGACAGAGTGTGCGTGAGAGAGAGTGTGCATGAGTGAGAGAGAAAGAGAGAGAGTGCATGAGAGAGAGAGTGTGCGTGAGAGAGAGAGAGAGAGTGTGCGTGAGAGAGAGTGTGTGAGAGAGTGTGCGTGAGAGAGAGTGTGCGTGAGAAAGAGAGTGTGCGTGAGAGAGAGTGAGTGAGAGAGAGGGAGTGCGTGAGACAGAGAGAGAGAGTGTGCGTGAGAGTGAGAGTGAGTGAGAGAGAGAGTGTGCGTGAGAGAGAGTGTGCGTGAGAGAGAGGGTGCGTGAGGGAGAGAGTGCGTGAGAGAGAGAGTGCGTGAGAGAGAGAGTGCATGAGAGAGAGAGTGCGTGAGAGAGAGAGAGCGGGTGTGTGAGAAAGAGAGAGAGATTGTGTGTGAGAGAGAGTGTGAGAGAGAGAGAGTGTGCGTGAGACAGAGAGTGTGAGTGAGAGAGAGTGTGCATGTGAGAGAGAGAGAGAGCGTGCATGAGAGAGGGTGAGAGAGAGTGTGCGAGAGAGAGAGAGTGTGTGTGCGTGACAGAGAGAGAGTGCATGAGAGAGAAAGACAGAGTGTGTTTGAGGAAGAGAGTGTCATGAGAGAGGAAGAAAGAGAGAGTGTGCGTGAGACATAGAGGGTGAACGAGAGAGAGAGTGTGTGCGTGAGAGAGAGTGAGAGAGTGTGTGTGAAAGAGAGTGAGAGAGTGTGCGAGAGAGCGAGAGGAGTGCATGAGAGAGAGTGCGTGAGAGAGAGAGTGCGTGAGAGAGTGCGTGAGAGAGAGAGAGTGTACGTGAGAGAGAGCGAGAGACTGTGCGTGAGAGAGAGTGTGCGTGCGAGAGAGAGAGAGTGCGAGAGAGAGACAGCGTGAGAGAGAGAGTGTGTGCGTGAGAGAGAGAGTGTGCGTGTGAGAGAGAGAGTGTGCGTGAGAGAGAGTGTGCGTGAGAGTGTGCGTGAGAGAGTGTGCGTGAGAGTGTGCGTGAGAGAGAGAGAGAGAGAGTGTGCGTGAGAGAGAGAGAGTGTGCGTGAGATAGAGAGAGAAAGAGAAAGTGTGCGTGAGAGAGAGTGTGCGTGAGAGAGAGTGTGCGTGAGAGACAGAGTGTGCGTGAGAGAGACAGAGTTTGCGTGAGACAGAGAGAGAGAGTGCTTGAGAGAGAGAGTGTGTGAAAGACAGAGTGTGCGTGAGAGAGAGTGTCCATGAGAGAGAGCAAAGAGAGAGAGTGCATGAGAGAGAGAGTGTGCGTGAGACAGAGAGAGAGAGAGTGTGCGTGAGAGAGAGTGTGTGAGAGAGTGTGCGTGAGAGAGAGTGTGCGTGAGAGAGAGAGTGCGTGAGAGAGAGAGTGTGCGTGTGAGGGAGAGAGTGAGTGTGCTTGAGAGAGAGAGTGAGTGAGACAGAGAGAGAGAGTGCTTGATAGAGAGAGTGTGTGAGAGACAGTGTGCGTGAGAGAGAGAGAACGAGAGAGAGTGCATGAGAGAGAGAGTGTGCGTGTGAGAGCGAGTGAGAGAGAGATAGACTTCGTGGGAGAGTATGCGTGAGAGAGAGAAAGAGAGTGTGCATGAGAGAGAGTGTGCGTGAGAGAGAGAGAGGGAGAGTGTGTGCAGGAGAGAGAGTGAGTGAGAGAGAGAGAGAGAGAGTGTGTGCGTGAGACAGAGAGAGAAAGTGTGCGTGAGAGAGAGTGTGCATGAGAGAGAGAGAAAGAGAGAGAGTGCATGAGAGAGAGAGTGTGCGTGAGAGAGAGAGAGAGTGTGTGCGTGAGAGAGAGTGAGTGAGAGAGAGAGAGAGTGTGTGCGTGAGACAGAGAGAGAGAGAGTGTGCGTGAGAGAGAGTGTGCATGAGAGAGGGAGTGTGCGTGAGAGAGAGAGTGTGCGTGAGAGAGAGAGTGTGCGTGAGAGAGATAGTGTGCATGAGAGAGATAGTGTGCGTGAGAGAGAGTGTGCGTGAGAGAGAGTGTGCGTGAGAGAGAGTGTGCATGAGAGAGAGTGTGCGTGTGAGGGAGAGAGAGAGTGTGCGTGAGAGAGAGAGAGTGTGCTTGAGAGAGAGTGTGCGTGAGATAGAGAGAGAGAGTGCTTGAGAGAGAGAGTGTGTGAGAGACAGTGTGCATGAGAGAGAGAGAAAGAGAGAGAGTGCATGAGAGAGAGAGTGTGCGTGTGAGACAGAGTGAGAGAGAGATAGACTTCGTGGGAGAGTATGCGTGAGAGAGAGAAAGAGAGTGTGTGCGTGAGAGAGTGTGCGTGAGAGAGAGAGAGAGAGTGTGTGCGTGAGACAGAGAGAGAAAGTGTGCGTGAGAGAGAGAGTGTGTGTGTGAGAGAGATAGTGTGCGTGAGAGAGAGTGTGCGTGAGAGTGTGCGTGAGAGAGAGAGTGTGCATGAGAGAGAGAGTGTGCGTGAGATAGAGAGAGAAAGAGAGAGTGTGCGTGAGAGAGAGTGAGTGAGAGAGAGAGAGGGAGTGCGTGAGACAGAGAGAGAGAGAGTGTGTGTGAGAGAGTGAGAGAGAGAGAGTGTGCGTGTGAGGGAGAAAGAGAGAGAGTGTGCGTGAGAGAGAGAGAGTGTGCGTGAGAGAGAGAGTATGTGCGTGAGAGAGAAAGTGTGTGCGTGAGATAGAGAGAGAAAGAGAGAGTGTGCGTGAGAGAGAGTGAGTGAGAGAGAGAGAGGGAGTGCGTGAGACAGAGAGAGAGAAAGTGTGCGTGAGAGAGTGAGAGAGAGAGAGTGTGCGTGAGAGTGTGCATGAGAGAGAGAGAATGCGCATGAGAGAGAGAGTGTGTGCGTGAGATAGAGAGAGAAAGAGAGAGTGTGCATGAGAGAGAGTGAGTGAGAGAGAGAGAGGGAGTGCGTGAGACAGAGAGAGAGAAAATGTGCGTGAGAGAGTGAGAGAGAGAGAGTGTGCATGTGAGGGAGAGAGAGAGTGTGCGTGAGAGAGAGAGTGTGCGTGAGAGAGAGTGTGCGTGAGAGAGAGAGAGAGAGTGTGCTTGAGAGAGAGTGTGCGTGAGACAGAGAGAGAGAGAGTGCTTGAGAGAGAGAGTGTGTGAGAGACAGAGAGAGTGTGCGTGAAGAGAGTGTGCATGAGAGAGAGAGAAAGAGAGAGAGTGCATGAGAGAGATAGTGTGCGTGTGAGAGAGAGTGAGAGAGAGATAGACTTCATGAGAGAGAGTATGAATGAGAGAGAGAAAGAGAGTGTGCATGAGAGAGAGTGTGCGTGAGACAGAGAGAGAGTCTGCGTGAGAGATTGTGCGTGAGAGAGAGAGTGTGCGTGAGAGAGAGTGTGCGTGAGAGAGAGTGTGCGTGAGAGAGAGTGTGCGTGAGAGAGTGTGCGTGAGAGAGAGAGTGCGTGAGAGAGAGTGCGTGAGAGAGAGAGTGTGTGTGAGAAAGAGAGAGTGTGCGTGAGAGAGAGAGTGTGTGCGTGAGAGAGAGAGTATGTGCGTGAGAGAGAGAGTGTGTGCGTGAGATAGAGAGAGAAAGAGAGAGTGTGCGTGAGAGAGAGTGAGTGAGAGAGAGAGGGAGTGCTTGAGACAGAGAGAGAGAAAGTGTGCATGAGACAGAGAGAGAGAGAGAGTGTGCGTGAGAATGTGCGTGAGAGAGAGTATGCGCGTGAGAGAGAGAGTGTGTGCGTGAGATAGAGAGAGAAAGAGAGAGTGTGCGTGAGAGAGAGTGAGTGAGAGAGAGAGAGGGTGTGCGTGAGACAGAGAGAGAGAAAGTGTGCGTGAGAGAGTGAGAGAGAGAGGTTGTGCGTGTGAGGGAGAGAGAGAGTGTGCGTGAGAGAGAGAGTGTGCGTGAAAGGGAGTGTGCGTGAGAGAGAGAGAGAGAGTGTGCTTGAGAGAGAGTGTGCGTGAGACAGAGAGAGAGAGAGTGCTTGAGAGAGAGAGTGTGTGAGAGACAGAGAGAGTGTGCGTGAGAGAGAGTGTGCATGAGAGAGAGAGAAAGAGAGAGAGTGCATGAGAGAGAGAGTGTGCGTGTGAGAGGGAGTGAGAGAGATAGACTTCGTGAGAGAGAGTATTCGTGAGAGAGAGAAAGAGAGTGTGCATGAGACAGAGTGTGCGTGAGAGAGAGTGTGCGTGAGAGAGAGAGAGTGTGTGTGTGAGAGAGAGTGAGTGAGAGAGAGAGTGTGCATGAGACAGAGAGAGAAAGTGTGCGTGAGAGAGAGAGTGTGTGTGCGTGAGAGAGAATGTGTGTGAGAGAGAGTGTGCGTGAGAGAGAGAGAGAGAGAGTGCGTCAGAGAGAGAGAGTGTGCATGAAAGAGATGGAGAGTGTGCGTGAGAGAGAGAGAGTGTGCGTGAGAGAGAGCGAGAGACTGTGCGTGAGAGAGAATGTGCGTGAGAGAGAGAGAGAGCGTGAGAGAGAGAGAGTGTGTGCGTGAGAGAGAGAGTGTGCGTGTGAGAGAGAGAGTGTGCGTGAGAGAGAGTGTGCGTGAGAGTGTGCGTGAGAGAGAGTGTGCGTGAGAGTGTGCGTGAGAGAGTGAGAGAGAAAGAGTGAGTGTGCGTGAGAGAGAGAGAGTGTGCGTGTGAGGGAGAGAGAGAGGGTGCATGAGACAGAGAATGCGTGAGACAGAGAGAGAGGGTGCATGAGAGAGAGTGTGTGAGAGAGAGTGTGCGTGAGAGAGAGAGAATGAGAGAGAGTGCATGAGAGAGAGAGTGTGCATGTGAGAGAGAGTGAGAGAGAGATAGACTTCGTGGGAGAGTATGCGTGACAGAGAGAGAGTGTGCATGAGAGAGAGTGTGCGTGAGAGAGAGAGAGTGTGTGCGTGAGACAGAGAGAGAAAGTGTGCGTGAGAGAGAGTGTGCATGAGAGAGAGAGAGTGAGTGAGAGAGAGAGTGTGCGTGAGAGAGAGTGAGTGAGAGAGAGAGTGTGCGTGAGAGAGAGTGTGCGTGAGAGAGAGGGTGCGTATGAGAGAGAGTGCGTGAGAGAGAGAGTGCGTGAGAGAGAGAGTGCGTGAGAGAGAGAGTGCGTGAGAGAGAGAGCGTGTGTGTGAGAAAGAGAGAGAGATTGTGTGTGAGAGAGAGTGTGAGAGAGAGAGAGTGTGCATGAGACAGAGAGTGTGAGTGAGAGAGAGTGTGCATGTGAGAGAGAGAGCGTGCATGAGAGAGGGTGAGAGAGAGTGTGCGAGAGAGAGAGAGTGTGTGTGCGTGACAGAGAGAGAGTGCATGAGAGAGAAAGACAGAGTGTGTTTGAGGAAGAGAGTGTCATGAGAGAGGAAGAAAGAGAGAGTGTGCGTGAGAGATAGAGAGTGAGAGAGAGAGAGAGAGTGTGCGTGAGAGAGAGTGAGAGAGTGTGTGTGAAAGAGAGTGAGAGAGTGTTCGAG
>NW_027598437.1:0-44733 GCF_964194155.1 Cetorhinus maximus | reverse complement strand
GACAATGCTGCCCCATCTTTCCCCACTCTCAACATGGCCCAAGTCTCATTCACATCAGCCTCGAACGACCATCCATTCACAATGTGCCCTGGAGCAACTCGGCAAAGTTTCTTTGACAGCACCTTCCAAACCCATGACCTCTACCAGCTGGAAGGACAAGGACAGCAGACGCATAGAAACACCATCCTGACCTGGGAATATATCACCATTCCTTAATCACTGCAGGGTTAAAATTCTGGATCTTCACTTTCAGTTTCTCAAAAGCAATTAGCAATGGGTAATAAAAGCTGGCCTTACCAGTGATGCCCACATCCCACAAATGAATAAAACTAAACCCCTCCTCAGTTCCCTGCAGCTCTCTCCTCTGATAACCTCACCCTGTCAGCAATCTTTCCAGACAACCCCACCACAGCCCCCTCCTCAGATAACTCCACCCCGTCCACACAAATCCCCAACTTGCTTCAGAAAACCCTATCTCTGTAACCCCCACCTCAAATAATATCACTCCTGAAGTCTCCTTCTCAGATAGCCCAGACCCCAGGGAAAGTAGAGACTAATACACAACACTAGTCTCATTTCATCATCTCCAAAGTTTTATTTATTATAATAAAGTAGTTTTGACATCTCTCCACGTGTACAAACAATTGGAGGAATCTCTTTATAAATCATCTTTTATGCAGCAAACAATAAAGAAGTCTCTTGGACTTGCTCTTTCGCAGCTGAGTGATTGATGCAGGGAATTTCTCAGAGGATAAATGTTGGGAATTTGGTACAAATGGGAATTTGGTACAGAGGAGGATGGATGTGTTGCATTTTGTCTCCAGTAATTGCAGTGCTTTGCATTAGAGGTTAATACTTAATCTGCTTCAATCCAAAAGCAGCTCACATATTAGTTAAAAATCTAAAGAATGTAAGCTAACTTGATTAAATACTTAATAACCGATTAAATAAAAAGACAAGGTTACATGGGGCTGGCAGTGCAGGTGGTGTGTCACAGCTGCAGAAAATGTGAGTTTGTGGAGAACATTCTGATGCTGGACAACCTGATCAGCAATAAGTGTCTGAATCTCAAGGGAATTCAGCTCAGAGTTGTTCAGCTGGGGTCCGAGGTGCCAACATTGTGGAACATCAGGGAGGCGGAGAGTTAGCCGAACACTTTGATCCAGGAGACAGTCACCACTTTGGTTCAGTACTAGTTGTCGTCTGAGTTTGGTTACTGGTCGGGGACAGGAGGGTGTGACAGCAAATGAGGAAGGCTTGGGGGAACATTTTCCCCCCATTGGGGGAGAAGTGCGGGAGTGTGTGCTGGTGGCCGGCCTTCTGATTGGCCTTCCGGTCAGGGGGGTGCCGCTATTTTACATGGGGGAGCCAATTAAGGCCCGCCCAGGGTGACGTCTGCCAGGAATCGCTGTGCACTCACTGTGTGGGCACGAGGAGGGGGGAATCCCTCAGCCGGGATTGCGCTCTTTCACGCATGTTGCCTCAGGGATATCGCCTCTGACTCAAAAGTTGACCGAAAGGTAATAAAAAAATTTCACAAACATGTCCCGTCATATGACACTGTCACATGAGTTGGGACATGTCCTTAACTTTTATTTAAACATTTGCTAAACTTTTAAAAGCCCTCATGAAACCCCATCCCGCTCGTGATTGAGCTTTCATGCTTTTTCCAAGGCCCGCCTGGGCTCCCGGCCTGCCCGCCAACCTTAAGGTCCATCAATCAAGTTAATTAGCTTTTTAATGGCCTTAATAGGCCATTGACAGTTCTGAAAATCTAAATGATGCGGGGTGACGTAGGGACGCGCCAGCAAGCGGGCCCCATCCCCGCTCGCCGGCCGGAAAAACTTGCGCTTGGTGTACTAATCTCTAATCCTCAGGATAGGATATTTATCCAGTTCAGCAGCCTTGTTCACAGTTAATTTGTAATCTCCACAAATGCAAATAGTTTGATCTGGTTTCATCACAGGGACTATGGGCGTTGCCCATTCTGAAAATTGGACTGGCTGGATGATGCCCAGCTTCTCTAAGCAGCACAATTCTGCATCCACCGTCTCCTTTAGGGCATAAGGCACAGGTCTGGCCTTAAAGAACTGGGGTGTTGCCTCCAAATCTATATATATTTTAGTTTGTAGGCCTTTTATCTTTCCCAACTCGTCACAAAATACGCTGTCATACTTCCTTAACAGCTAAGGAATTCCTCCTGTACTAACTTGAAAAATTCCTGACCAGTTGAGCTTAATATTTTGTAACCCATCTTGGCCCAGAAGACTAGGTCCTTCACCCGTTGCTATGATCACTGGAAGCTGGGATGTCTAATAGGACACAGGTACTGTGGTGATGCCCTTCACCTGTATTGCCTCTCCAATGTCAGCAATATATGTCTTCAGTTGAGCCATTGTTTGCTCCAGATTCAGTAGTTGGGTACCTTCACTTAGGTATTTAAATCTGTGTTCTCCTCCCATTGTTGTCAAGGCTCCCATGTCTACCTCCATGACTAGAGGATTCCCATTCACTTGAAGGTTGATGGTGATTGGTTCAGTTTTTACAGCATGGACGTCGTGTAGGGAATATATATCAGTATCGGCAGCTTCTGGTTGTGTTATATTATGCACTTCAAACATCTTGGTCTGCTGTCTGGTTGGTTGTCATGATTTCTCCTGCATTGCTTTATTACATGCCCATTATTTTGACAGTTGTGGCATTCTGCCTCTTGAAATCTGCAGGTTTCTGGTACATAGTTACCCCCCACATCTGTAAAAAATTAATTTCTGAATTGCTGGCGAGATACTTCCAGTATGCCTTTTCATTTTTTGAGCAGTAGAGACTGTCTCCCGCTTTGCAGATGTCTCTCTGGTTTTCGTGCCACACCCAGCAGTAGGTTCCCGACCCAACTGAAGAATGGTGCCATTTTGCACACTTCGCAAGGCCTGTGAGTCCCTCTCAGCACTCTCCATTGCTAGTGCTATCTCCATGGTGCGCTTCAAATCAATATTAACTTCTGTAAGTTAGCAGCGCTGAATGGCATCATCGTGTATGCCACAAACCAAACAATCTCGCAACATGTCATTGAGGGTATCCCCGAAGTCGCAGTGCTCCGTCAACTGTTTTACTTTCACGTTATAAATTGCAATTGACTCAACTTGGAGCCCTTAGTCTGGAGTTGAACTTAAATCTCTGCATTATTACCTATGGGTTCTGCTGAAAATGTGTCTTCACGAGGTCTACCAGCTCATTAAAAGATTTAGAATTGGGCACGTTTGGGGCCGTCAGATTACAGATGAGGTTATATGTCCAGCTCCCGCAGACAATTAACAGAATTGCTTTCTGATTCTCCTCCACTGTAATTTCATTTGCCATGAAATAAAAATCTAGATGCTCTATGAACTTGTTCCAATCTTCCATGGACATATCATGAGGGTCAATTCTGCCAAAGAGTGGCATGACTGGTGAGCATTCTTTTCTCTCTTTCTTGAAGTGTTGGTGTACTCACATTAATGAGGTGAGGTGCAGCGTCAGAGCTATTTATCCTCCTCGCCAATTGTAATAAAATTGGTATGCCGGACAGGTTTCTAACTTGAAACAGATAACTTTATTTACACAGCTCTTAAAGAAGATATAGCCTTGAACCAGGTCCATGACTGAAAAGCTCCGCCCATAAGACCATAAGACGTAGGTGCAGAAGTAGGCCATTCGGCCCATTGAGTCTGCTCTGCCATTCAACGAGATCATGGCTGCCCTGATAATCCTGAATTCCACTTTCCTGCCTTTTCCCCATAATTCTTGACTCCTTTAATGATTAAAAATCTGTCTATCTCAGTCTTGAATATACCTAATGACCCAACCTCTACAGCCCTCTGCAGAAAAGAATTCCACAGATTCACTACCCATTGAGAGAAGAAATTCCTCCTCACCTCTGTCTTAAAAGGGTGACCCCTTACTCTGAGATTATGCCCTCTGGCCCTAGACTCTTCCACAAGGGGAAACGACTTCTCAGCATCTACCCTGTCAAGACCCAGAAGGATCTTATATGTCTCAATAAGGTCGCCACTCATTCTTCTAAACTCCAATGAGTACAAGCCCAACCTACTCAACCTCCCCTCATAAGAAAATCCCTCCATACCCAGGACCAATCTAATGAAACTTATCTGTACTGCTTCCAATGCCAATATGTCATTCCTTAGATAAGGGGACCAAAATAGTTCACAGTATTCTAGGTGTGGCCTAACTAGTGCTGTGTATAGGATCAGCAAGAATTCCCTATTTTTATACTCCATTCCCTTTGAAATAAAGACCAATATTTATCTTCTATCAGTTAGCCAATCCTCTATCAATGCTAATATACTACCCCCCATATCATGGGCTCTTATGTTATTAAGTAGCCTCATGTGCAGCATTGATCAAATGCCTTTTGGGAATCCAAATATATTACATCAACTGGTTCCCCTTTATCTATCCTGCTTTTTACCTTCTCAAAGAATTCTAATAAATTTGTCAGGCATGGTTTCCCCTTCATACAGCCATGCTGACTCTGATTGATTGATTATGTATTTCTAAACGCTCTGCTGTTACTTCCTTTATAATAGACTCTTTTTTCCAATGACAGATGTCAAGCTAACTGGCCTATAGTTACGGGATTTTTGTCTCCCTCCCTTTTTGAACAAGGACATTACACTGGTGTTTTCCAATCTTCTGGGACTTTTGCAGAATCTAAGGATTCTTGGAAGATTACTACCAGCGAATCCACTATTTGTGTAGCTACTTCCTTAAATATCCTAGGATGCAACCCATCAGGTCCAGGGGACTTATCGGCCTTTAGCCCCATCAGTTTCACTAGTACTTTTTCTCTAGTGATAGTTATTATATTTATTTCCTCCCCCTCATTTGCTGCTTGATTATTTAGTATTGGAATGCTTTTAGTGTCATTTACTGTGAAGACGGAAGCAAAGTATTTATTCAACTCCTCTGCCTTTTCCTGGTTCCCCATTATTATTCCCCCAGCCTCATTCTCTAAGGGGCCTCTGTTCACTTTGGCCGCTCTCTTCCTTTTTATATATTTTAAGAAGCTGTTACTGTTCATTTTTATATTACTTGCAGTTTACCCTCAAGGTTTATTTTCTCCCTCTTTATTTTTTTTGGTCATCTTTTGTTGGTTTTAAAAACTTTTCCAAACCTCAGGCTTAACACTAATCTTTGCCACATTGTATGTTTTTTTCTTTCAATTTGCTACTAACCTTAAAACTCCCTTGGTTAACCATGTTTGGTTTATCCCCTTCCTATAATCCTTCTTTCTCACTGGGATATATCTTTCTCGAGGGTCATGAACTATCTTCTTAAACGTCTGCCATTGTTTATCAACTGTCTTTTCTGCTAAACTCCTTTCCGAGTCCAGTCCAGCCAACTCTGCCCTCATTCCTTTGTAATTACCCATATTTAAGTTTAGCACCTTTGTTTCTGATCCAAGTTTCTCACTCTCAGGCTGAGTGCTAAATTCTACCATGTTATGGTCACTGTTTCCGATGGGACCTTTTACTCTGAGATCACTTATTAACCTGCCTCATTACACATTACCTGATCCAAAATAGCCTGATCCCTGGTTGGATCCAAAACATATTGTTCTGGGAGCCTGTCCCGAATGCACTCCATGAATTCTGGCCAGCTCTGCCAGGTTGATTTTCACAACCTACGTTAAGATTAAAGTCACCCATGATTATTGTACGGCTTTTTTTACATGCCATCATTCCCTCATGATTTATCCTCTGTCCTACGATATAGCTACTGTTAGGGGGACTATAGACTACTCCCACCAATGTCTTCTTCCCCTTGTTATTTCTTACCTCCACCCATATGGATACTACATCTTCTGATCCAAGATCATTTCTTGCTATCCTACTTATTCCAACTCGTATTAATGAAGCTACCCTACCACCCTTTCCTTCCTGCCTGTCCTTTTGAAAAGTCACGTACACCTGAATATTTAGTTCCCAACTTTGATTTCCTTGTAAGAACATCTCTGTAATGGCTATAAAATTATACACATTAACCTCTATCTGTGCCGTTAATTCATTTATTTTGTTGTGAATACTATGTGCATTTAAGTAAAGAGCCATTAATTTTGCCTTTTTACCAATTTTTCCCCTTTTGACCCTATTTGCTGCTGTTTTTAATGTATGTACACTCTGTCCTTCACTGTCACACTCTGGGTATCAATTCCTAAATAGCTGCTCTGCAAGGCTGCCATATCCGTTTGCTTTGTTGGCCTACGTATTCCCTCTTCAGAACCACCCCACCGCCGCCCCCCCCCCCATCCCCCCATTTACATTAAAGCCCTCTCTACAGTCCTAGTTCTTTGATTCGCCAGGACACTGGTCCCAGCACAGTTCAAGTGAAGCCAGTCCCACTACAGCTCCTTTCTACCCCAGTACTGGTGCCAGTGCCCCATGAACTGAAACGCATTCCTCCCACACCAACCTTGAGCAACGCATTTAACTCCTTGCCATTTTTTTTACCCTATGCCTGTTTGCCAGTGGCTCAGGTAGTAATCCCGAGATTATTACCGTGGAGGTTCTGCTTTTCAATTTAGCTCCTAACTGTTCAAATTCTTTCTGCAGAACCTCTTTTCTAGTCCTGTCAACGTTGTTGGTACCAACATGGATGACGACAACTGGATCACTCCCCTCCCACCTCAAGTTCCTCTCCAGCCCTGAGGAGTCCTTAACCCTGGCACCGGGCAGGCAACACAGCCTTCTGGACTCACGTCCATGGCTGCAGAGAACAGTATTTATCTCCCTAATTATACTGTCCCCTACCACAATTATGTTTCTATTCCCTCCCCGCACTTGAATGGCTCCCTGTACCACGGTGCTGTGGTCAGTTCCCTCATCCTCCCTGTAGTCCCCGCTCATAACTTGCAAGGACTGTTGGACAGTTGCAGTGGCCAAGGCTCCTCAAACGCTACCCCCTGGTTCCCCAATCCTTCTTCACCTGCAGTCACACCGTCCTGTCCCTCATCACAGACTAAATTTGAATTACCAAAGCCGAGGGGTGTGACCGCCCCCTGGAGCAAATTGTCCAGGTAACTTTCCCCCTCCCTGATCTGGCGCAATGTTTGCAGCTGAGACTCCAGCTCTTTAACTTGGATCCAAAGTTCCTCGAGTGACAAACATTTAATACAGATGTTATCGCTCTGGAGCACCTTGGTGTCCAGCATCACCCACATGCTGCAGCAGCAACACATCACCTGTCCTGCCATCGCTATCATATTTTATTTAAATACTTAACTAATTACTCAAATATCCCTGCTCTTTACACTTGAAGAATCCCCCGCTCTTTACACTTTATTATAATTATTTTACACACCAGTATCGATCTTATTAACAAGCGATTTTTAAGAAAAAGAGAAAAAATGAAAAAAAGACTAGAGACCTAAACGCAAGCCAAAGACCTTTTACTTTAAGGACTAGAAATACTCACCAATCCTACTCACCAATTAGCTGCTCTCTGTGCTCTTTGATGGTCTCTCATTTCTCTCTCCGTGCTCTTTAATGGTCTCTCGCTCTCTCTCAATTTTAATAGTCCTGCTGTTTCGTGCATCCTCTCACTGGTAATGACGCATTTGCTACTCTCTCGCTCTCACACTGTTGATGGCCATACTGCTCCTGGCTCTCTCTCACTGTCGCTCTCTCGCTCTCTCACTGCCCTTAAGATTACCCGTGGTTAGGGCTGATTCGTCAGTACAATCATGTAACCCCTAAAACAATAGGAAAGAATTTAGCCACAATCACTAGATTAACACACTAATCCCACTAATAACCCAGTAACCCAATAATAACCCACAATAGTCCACATAATCACGACAATACCCAAAATCACAATTGAAAAGGACGCCGAGAGCAGGAGAGACTTCAGTTTAAAAAGGGCACAGAGAGCGGCGGGGACTTCAGTTTAAAAAGGGCACGGAGAGCGGCGGGGACTTCAGTTTAAAAAGGGAACGGAGAGCGGCGGGACTTCAGTTTAAAAAGGGAACGGAGAGCAGCGGGGACTTCAGTTTAAAAAGGGAACGGAGAGCGGCGGGACTTCCGTTTAAAAAGGGCACGGAGAGCGGTGGGGACTTCCGTTTAAAAAGGGCACGGAGAGCGGTGGGGACTTCAATTTAAAAAGGGCGCGGAGAGCGGCGGGGACTTCAATTTAAAAAGGGAACGGAGAGCGGCGGGGACTTCAGTTTAAAAAGGGAACGGAGAGCGGCGGGGACTTCAGTTTAAAAAGGGAACGGAGAGCGGCGGGACTTCAGTTTAAAAAGGGCACGGAGAGCGGTGGGACGTCAGTTTATAAAGGGCATGGAGAGCAATGGCACTTCAGTTTAAAAAGGGCGTGAAGAGCGGCGGGGACGTCAGTTTATAAAGGGCATGGAGAGCGGTGGGGACTTCAGTTTAAAAAGGGAACGGAGAGCGGCGGGGACTTCAGTTTAAAAAGGGAACGGAGAGCGGTGGCGACTTCAGTTTAAAAAGGGAACAGAGAGCGGCGGGGACTTCAGTTTAAAAAGGGAACGGAGAGCGGTGGGACGTCAGTGTAAGAAGGGAACGGAGAGCGGCGGGACTTCAGTTTAAAAAGGGAACAGAGAGCGGCGTGGACGTCAGTTTAAGAAGGGAACGGAGAGCGGCGGGACTTCAGTTTAAAAAGATGCAGCTACATGATTGTACCAAGGCCAAGGCTAGAAAACTTCGCCCCTAAGATTACCCACACTTAGGGCTGATTCACCTATACAGTCACATGATCCCCATGACAGTAAGAAAAGGTTTAACTTACAATTGCTGCACTCAGTGAGGATGGAATTCTGGGTGCCTATGAACTCGTGCCAGAAGCTTATTGTCAGCAATATTCACATACGAAACCCATGCAAACCATGAACAAATCAAACAGATTGCTTTTGACTGATGGGTATGCGCTTTAAAGATAGAGCATAATTATGCTGGAATAAGATAATTGGTGCTGTTAGAAGAGTTTAAAAATGATCTCCCTTATAATATAAAAATGCGCCTTGAGGAACAAAAGGTTACCTCTGCAAGGGCAGCTTCCATGAATGCTGGGGATTAAGAACTGACTCACAGACCTCTGAATTACAGCAGGCATGGATCAAATAGTATGCATCAGCAGGGAATAGATGAGGGAGACAGTGGGAAAGGGAATAGATCCTAAGGGAAAAGAGAAAGGGTAAAAATGGGAAAACCAATCCCTGACTTTGAAACAAGATAATGTAGAATGTAGAGCTGCAGGACCGCTTGCTGCTGCTTTAATTGGGATAAACTGGACCATATAAAGGAACACTCCTGGCATGTGAAGACAGCCACAAGCAGTGTTCCAGCACAGCCCATACCCATACTCACTAAAATTCCAACCCTTTGTGCAAATGCAATGAAAGGCACAGAAACCTATCAGGATTTCATGTGTAAACAGGAAATGGCCCCTAGTGGTTCCAAAGAATCAGGAAAGGAGATTAACATTTTCCAGGATACTGTTTCTTTCACAGACATGACTAGCAGGGAGAATTGAGGATTTCCCATGTAGAAGCAGGACAAAATCCATATTGTTAGTCAAAGGACTAACTGGAGAGGGTGTTGAGATACCATAAGTGAAAATTCACTTAAAGAGTGAACTCGCTACCAGGCCAGTGAGAGTGGGCATAACCTCAAGCTTTGCCCATGCAGAGGGTCGACCTTCTGCTGGGAAATGACCTCACAGGCTGGAAGGTGTCACCCCACAAAACTCAAAAACAGTCCAGAGAGGCTGAACAAACTGAACAATTTCAGCAGCAGAAATCTGTAAAGTTGTCGACAGCTGAAAAGGTTTCTGAAGCCCTACAGGGGGTGATACAACAGATGAAGGCTGAAATGGCTAAGCCAGAGCACACAATTAAACAGGGGCCAAGAAAATCCACATGCAGTTCAAGAAGCAGTGAGGGAGATGCCCAACTTAGTCGAAGAGTCTGAGGGAAGTTATTTGGATATTAACAAGACTGAAGCCAGGCCAAATGAGTTGAATGAGGCAGAAACGGGATTTACAGAATTTCCAAATCAAAATGCATTGCACCACAGAAAGGATTGAGATCTCAGAGTGATTCTAAAGGGTTAATAGCAGCTAACACTAAAGCCCTAACTGAGCTGAAGCAGCACAGAAGTAAAGCACACCCATCAGTTTGGAATTACAGAATGCAGCCTCAGAAATAGGAGTCACTGAACTCAGGTCAAACCTTGACCCCGATAAAACAACTTGTGAATTGAAGACAAAAACAGAATTACCTGGAAAAACTCAGCAGGTCTGGCAGCATCGGTGGAGAAGAAATCAGTTAACGTTTCGAGTCTTCACGACCCTTTGGCAGAACTGAGTATAGTTAGGAGAAAGGTGAAATATAAGCTGGTCTAAGGTTGGGGGGGGGGGGCGGGGGGAGAGAGAAGTTGAGGGTGTGGTGATTGTGGAGATAAGCAAGCAGTGATAGGAGCAGATAATCAAAAGATATCACAGACAAAAGGATCAAAGAGGTGTTGAAGGTGGTGATATTGTCTAAGAAAAGTGCTAATTAAGAATGGAAGACAGGATACTCAAGGTACAGCTCTAGTGGGGGTGGGGTGGAAAGACTAACAAAGTTTTAGTTTTAGATTTAAAAATAATGGAAATAGGTGGGAAAATTAAGAATCTATATAAATTATTGAAAAAAAAGGGAGGGGGGAGAAACGGGGTGGGGATGGGGGGAGGGGGAGTTTAAGATCTAAAGTTGTTGAATTCAATATTCAGCCCGGAAGGCTGTAAAGCGCCTAGTCGGAAGATGAGGTGCTGTTCCTCCAGTTTGCGTTGGGCTTCACTGGAACAATGCAGCAAGCCAAGGACAGACATGTGGGCAAGAGAACAGGGTGGAGTGTTAAAATGGCAAGCGACAGGGAGGTTTGGGTCTTTCTTGCGGACAGACCGCAGGTGTTCTGCAAAGCGGTGGCCCAGTTTGCGTTTGGTCTCTCCAATGTAGAGGAGACCGCATTGGGAGCAACGAATGCAGTAGACTAAGTTAGGGGAAATGCAAGTGAAATGCTGCTTCACTTGAAAGGAGTGTTTGGGCCTTTGGACGTGAGGAGAGAGGAAGTGAAGGGGCAGGTGTTGCATCTTCTGCATGGGCATGGGGAGGTGCAATAGGTGGGGGTTGAGGAGTAGGGGGTGATGGAGGAGTGGATCAGGGTGTCCCGGAGGGAACGATCCCTACGGAATGCCGTCAGGGGGGGTGAAGGGAAGATGTGTTTGGTGGTGGCATCATGCTGGAGTTGGCGGAAATGGCGGAGGATGATCCTTTGAATGCGGAGGCTGGTGGGGTGATAAGTGAGGACAAGGGGGACCCTATCATGTTTCTGGGAAGGAGGAGAAGGCGTGAGGGAGGATGCGCGGGCTGACTTAAAGTGTTAGAAGGAAAAGCGTTGACTCGAAACACAGAAGCTGCTAATATTGCTCAAAAAGAATTAAATCAAGACTGGTCTGAGTGTAATCAGGAAAAATTGAGAGATTTTAAAATGTTCAAAGAACAAACCAGGCAAGAATATCAAATATCCTTGCTAGAACATAAAAAACATCTTAATGATATTCTCATATCAGCACAGATAGAGGCCATTGCTAATTTGCTTCCTCAGAAGTAGAATTTAAAGTGTTTAAGTCTGGGATGTGAGCAGGACATGCTTCCAGGTAAAGAAGCAACAGGTGATTTAACTATAGATTTAACTGACATTCTATGTCGAATTTAATGGTGAAAAAGCTGCAGAAAGAGACTGTAGAGAGTCAAGTGATGTTCAAAAGTCAAAATCAGTGCCAACTGTTGTAAAGATAGAGAAAAAGTGAAGGAATAAATCCAGCGGGCTTCTCTATAAAATTAAAACCTTTGGTGCTGGTGAGAATATATTGAGCTAGATTGAGAACTGGCTGACAGCATGCAGACAAAACTAATTAGATGGATTGGATCCATTCGGAGACTGATCACCAGTGGTATCCTACAGGGATCAGTGTTGCGACCATTGATCTTTACTACTGTCATGTCCATAAGATATGAAAGAGATTATAAACTGCGTAAATAAAACCTTACTTTCTGCTTATTTGAAAATGGACTTTGCTGGACCAAAGACATTGCTGCTACAGGTCACATGATTTGTGAGTTGGCTACACGTCCTGAAACCTCCAACTGTAATTACAGTACAAAGCTCAACATTCATCCTTTTGGAATCTCATACCTATAATTGTGTGGGCCATTTGCAATAAATGAAACAAGGGAACAGCAAAGGATGTGCCTCCCCAGCCTGAACTTGCAACAAAGAGAGAGCCTCATGAAGTTCATACCTGTGGAGGCACTAATAACCACCAACTATCTCCTAAGGTGAGTAATGGAATTTGACCAGAGACATAGAAACATATTGTTAACCCGAAACTGACTCATCAATGGGCTTAATCACATGACCTAGGCTCCTTTGGCCTGTGGAAAGTTTTAACGTTACATTCCTGGACTGCCAGGGCAGTCTGCTGTTAAACATCCAGCCGGTCAACACCAAAGCCAGACTCCAGGCTGACAACAAAGCCTGCCTCGAGTCTAAACTTCCTCAAAGCCTGCTTGTCCAGAAGATTCCTGCCACCTGAAGAGTGACCCAATCTCTGTTTACCAACCTTATCTTTCTGATCATCACCAAAATGAAGGAATTCGGCAACACCTGCTTTCAGCTAGCTGAACCCACCTGAACATTAACTCTTACAAGATGGAACCCTCACTGGACATTCACGTGATTAATATCCATGCCTCTGTTTTTTGTGTTATTCCTAGTTCTAAAACTCTTTGCTTTCCTATCTCCTTCGTGTGTGCTTCTGTGTGTGTTGTGTAAGTGACCATCCCCTGGGTTTGAATGGATGAATAAACAATTCTTCTGATTTAACTCAAAAGAGAGTTTGCTGTGCACCACTTTAAATTTGACTCTACAAACAAAGGTGACAGCCCATTTCAAACATTAAAACACCTCTGCTCACGGGAAGGTGTCAAGAAAAATAAAGGAGTTCAGTTTTCCCCTCTCCCCTCTCTGTAACATTATTATTATAAATGATCTGGATGTAGGTGTTGAGGCTCAATCTAATAATTTTCAGATAAGATCTCTGCAAGTGTTCAGACTGCAAATAATGCTCAACTGCTTCATGTGGATTTTAAAGCATTGGGAGTTTGGAGTCATGGCTGGTAAATGCTGTTTAATTTTGACAAATGCAATGTTATATATGTGTGTGCAGGATGATTTTTCAACATCCATATACCCCTCAGGGAAAAGCATTAAAAGAAAAGTAGAGAAAGAAAGATTTTGGCCTATGAGTGCATAGATCTCAAAAGGTACATGAGTACTGTCAAGAAGTGATAAGTAGAGCAAATAGTATTTGGGTGCATTCATAGGAGAATTAATAAGAGAGGGCACACTATTTCATCCTTGTGTAAGACCTAATTCAGCCCTCACATACTGCACCCAGTTTTTGTCTCCTCACATGGTAGGTGATTTTGAGGGTTTGGAAAGTGTGCAGAGGAGGGCTGCTGCACCAATTCCCAGGATAAAGCATCCTGGTTATCAATAAGCAAAGAATTGGGACTCTACACTTTAAAGAAGGGTAGACTTAGAAGTGACCTGAGATTTAAAAGGTGAAGGGAATGGAAAGATGGCAGAGGGGATCCAGGAAATTAGAGACCAGTTAGCCTAACATCTGTTGTTGAGAATTACTAGAGTTTATAATGACGGATACAGTGACTGTACGCCTTGAAAATGTTCACCTGATAAGAGAGAACCAGCATGGATTTGTAAAGGGTATGCCATGCCTGTCAAACCTGAATAAATGTTTGAAGAGGTGACTCAAGTAGTGGACAGGGGTTGTCTGTGGATGTTATTTATATAGACTTCCAGAAGGTATTTATTAAATTCCCTCATAAAAGACTGTTATTGAACAGCCAACAACAGTTGAACTTTTTGGAATTGAAGGCAGATTATTGACCTGTTTATGATATTGATTGAATGGCAAGCGACAGAGAGTAACTCTAATTGGCAGGATGGGAGTAGTGGAAGGTAAGAAATATAAGGATGAGCCGACCATACAGTCTATCGAGCCTATGCCACCATTCAATATGATCATGAATGATCTTTGACTTCAACTCCAGTTTTCTACCCACTCTCCTAAACAGGGTAAAACAAGGAACTTTCTAAATGGTGAAAAACTGGAAACTGTGAAGGTCCAAAGAGACTTTGGGCGGAATCGTCCCAGATTTGCACTAAAAAAGAGGTTTTACCTGTGGGCTGCAATGGTGGCTTTTCACGCCATATCATCCCAATCCTGCCTCATTAGTCATGCATCCCTGGGAAACATGCCTTTTTGTTGGGGGGTGGGCTTTTATTTGCCAGCCACTCTGTCACCTTGCCACTTCATCACGCCAGGTGTGACATTTGAAGTGCAGCTGTGCACACTCCTCTCCGCGCTTACGGCCCAGGACTGCTGCTAAGAAGATGTGGCCCTGAAATGCAAAAAGACTGCAGCCCCCAGCTTTAGTGACCCATCTCTCAAAAGCCTATTGGATGCCATGGAGGCCACCATGATGTCCGCTACCCACACTCTGGCTCCAGGAGGCCCAGCAATCTCACCACTCCGTCTTGGTAGGCAATGGCAGTGGTGGTCAATGCCAATGTTGGGCAGAGGAGGCTGGCCACCCAATGCAGATGTGGGTGAGTGATCTCATCTGTGCCGCCAGGGTAAGGCAGCCATCTCATCACTCTAAGCACACACTCACAAGCCCATCACATATTCACTGGTATCTCATTCACTGCCAGCTCAAGGGACATCACCACCCTTTCTCCCACACATACCCTCACATCTTCATCTGGCCTCATCTCCTCTGGCGACTGCCTCCTCAGCCCTCACCATCTTGAGGCCACTTGCACAGATCAACATGTGCCCCCACAGACACCCTGGGATACCCCCCTTTCCCAGTACAGCCCTCACCCTGCAGCCTCTTCCCTTGCCTGAGGCCACTTCTCCCCCTTCCCCAAGTAAGACCATGCCCTGCAGCCATTGAAAAGCCACCCCCACCTTATGGTTGGTCTGGGAGGTAGAGACCTGCCCATGAGCCCCCCTAGAAGAGATGTGGTGCTGCCTGTGAAACCTGGCGCTGATGACTGCGAGAGCTGCCTGAAGCAAGGTAGGCAAACAACCTTACAGTCCCGAGCGAAGTGTAGCCTGCCAAGTGCACGACTTATATACGCTGATGTGAAACATGTGCTTGGATAACCCAGCATGGAGGGAATGATTCCGTTGGGCTGGGCTTATAATGATATGCAGATATATTACAACGAGGTTCCCAAAGTCCAACAGTGGGAAACGTAGCCCGCCATTGACAGGCAGAGCAGGTGATCGCAAACTGATTGCACAAGGTTGTAAATCTTCTTGCCATATTGTCCGCTCACACCGCCAAACACGCCCAATGCCAACAGGCACGGAAAATCCCGCCCCTTAAGTCCAAGTACATAGATGGGTAATAGTGATAGTTTAAGTAAATTATATTTGTGTTTGTGGGTGTTAGGAATGAGTTTTAGCTTTAAAGTTTAACTTTGATTTGTATGTCTGTAGTTATGTGGTACGAAAAGGTCAAGTAGAGTATTAGTTTCACTTTAAAGGGTGAAACCTGGGTCTAGTTTCATTTTTGAGGGAGATAGCAGGTCTAAAGCTTTTTGTATACCTGCATTTCTAATGAGTTTTATGACTCTAACAGAAGTTTCAGCAAAGACAAGTGTGGAAAAAAACTGTGCTGTTGCCTAGCAAAAGGGGTCCGGAGAGGCAGTCCCCACCCAAACACACACACAGGCAAAGCAGTTGAAAGCAGTTTGAGTTCAGTTGAAAACAGCTGCCAAGGAGAGATTGGAGCAGAGGGTCAGATAGCAAGTCTCAAACTGACGTTGAAGCCAGGACTCGAGAGAACTGGACACTGGGAGAGGGAGCTGCAGAATGAGAGCAGATTTCCCATAAGAACAGAAAGGTCCCAAAGCCAAGGAGTGAGACAGAAACTAGAGAAAGCCCTTCTAGTCAATGGAGAAAGGCTTTCTAGTCAATGGAAAAGAAACTGGAAAAGATCCTGTTAAGTGAAGTTAAGAGTGAGGAGCAGAGGAAGGCTCCAAGCTTCAAGCTTAAAGGATGAAAATATATAAAGAAAAAAATGGCTTGTGAGAGGCAGAAGATCCAAAGAGACAACTGAAGGTCTGTAACACTTTGCTTTGGGCATGTGAAGCAGTGGTGTATTGTTGACGGCTGCGTCAGAGAGACAGGGTGTGTGGAAGAAAGCTTGAATGCATGTGGTGATCCAGTGCAGAGGAACATCAGAAGGAGAGTTTGAAACCCTGGAGGTGAACCCTTGTGGAAGGAGCCTGAGAGAAAGCATCGGTTTGGGAGAAGATTCTGGGAGGGTGGAAATTAGAAACCCTTGTGTGGAAGACAGAGTTCAGAGAGTCCAGCTGGCTCACAGTTGTACAAGCATCTGTGGGGAGTTGATGAGAGATCCAGAGCATCTGGTTGAGGTGGCATCTGTCACCTGGTTTCAGAGTGTGGTGTGTCTGGCCACAGGGTACCTATTGGTTTACATGGACTGTGTACTTACTGTGAACATTAGAGGATAAGATAACTTTTGTAACTTGTGTTATCCTTAGAAATCTGTATATATCTGTAAAGTTATAATTGTGGGTGAAGGAGTATAGTAATATAGTTCATCTTTTCGTGTTTAAAAAATGTTTTCTTATTTTGTTAAGAGTTCAAAAGTTCATTAGCTGACTCTGGTGGCTCTATTCAGTCGTCCCTCTCCACGTATCTAAACAAAAAATAAAAGTCAGGATCTATCAAGCCGGGTTCCAACCTGGGCTCAGGCTTCTCCAGTTGTAACATCAGCTGGGATCATAACAGATGATTAAAATGTCATGAACAGGTACAAAATTTCATCAGTAAAGGTGAAGGGAAAGCTGGTCTTTATATCCAGAAAACTGGAATACAAGGGGGTAGAAGTCGTGCTTCAGCTTTACAAATCCCACGTTACACCACGCCTGGAATAATGTGACCTGTTCTGGGCACCACACATCAACAACGCCATCCGTCAATGCTGGGAAGAAGGTTTTGGAAATCTCTTCAGCCGTGAATCCACAGTGTCAGCTGCTAATCTCCAGACTGTCTATCCCCCAGTACCCCATTGTAAAATCTAGGGGTGAACAACCATCGATGGGAGAGCTGCAACAAACAATTAAACAGATGAAAAACAACAAAGCCTATGGCCCTGATGGAATTCTAACTGAGGTTTTCAAAGCTAGCTGACATGAAAACTCAATGCACTCATCCTGTAGAATTAGGATGAGGAAGAACCCTTCCCCCCCCACTTCAGGAATGTGACAATTGTAACTATTTTTAAGAAGGGAGATAAATCATGCTGAGGAAACTATCGAGGTATTCCCCTATTGTTCACAGCAAAGAAAATCCTGACACACATTCTCCTGAATCACCTACCTCCTGAAGCTGAGGAAATCTTCCCAGAGACACAATGTAGCTTTAGGTCTTCCAGAGGAACCTCCGACATGGTCTTTGTTGCCAAACAAATGTGAGAAAAATATTGAAAACAACACCAGTGGCACCATAACGAGTCTAACAGTATCTGTGGAGAGAGCAACAGAATGAACATTTCAGCTCATGAAACAATGGCTCAAATCTTCCGATTAGTGTCGGAAAAGTTCCAACCGATGCTAATCACAGGAAAAAATACGCACTTACCTGACAGTGACTTTTCAGGCCAGACTTCCAATGCTGGGCACTCTCTGGAAAACCAGGGCAGGCCTTAATGCAGTGCAGGAGAGGCCAAGCCATGCCCACATTTTTATGGCACTGGTTGCCGTATTCTGGTAAGTATTGTTTAAATGTCTCAGAATTTCTCGTTGTTTTAGCCTCAACGTGTGAGTGAATGTGTAGTTGTGTGTTTAAGTGGGTAGGGTGGGTGAGGTAAGGATGAAAGGGGTTAGAGTGCCTGCTGGATATGGTGCTCGCTGAGTAGGGTAGCAGGGTGGTAGGATTGAAAGGTGGGTGAATGGGTGGGTGACAGAGTGGTAGGGTGGCAGCGGGGAAGGGTGGCAGTGGGGTAGAGTGGCAGGGTGGTAGGTGGCAGAGTTGCAATTGGGTAAGGAGGCAGGATGGCAGGGTGTGTAGGGTGGTGAGGTCAGGTCAGATATGGTCCAGGGGGAATTGAGAGGTCAGAGATGCCCACCATCTGGCTGGGGTTGGGTGGGGAGTCGGGGGAGAAGGGGATGTCAGTTGTATTGTTACGCAGCAGTTAGAGCTGGTTTTAATCTGTCTAAAATTTCCTGGGTAATTATCCAAGCCATTGAGTCAGAACCCTCCAAAGTCTCTGACTCTAACTCAGAGTTGGAAACTTTTTTGGAGGGTTCTGGATGCAAGGTAATTGCCCTTTGGAGATTTTAATTTCCTGGATAATTCCCGCATAGTCAGTGCATTAGGACTTCCGAGGGATCCTGACACATATCTTGGAACTATCTGAAGATTGGAAGATCTGGTCCATTAATTCTGTTTCTCCACAGATGCTGCCAGACCTGCTGTCCAAGAAAATTCACCTCAATCCTGCGAGTGCTTCATGATATGCCTTGAGTGGGAGATCTGAAACAGATGGTCTCAAAATCTAGATCGATGTCAACCAAGGATGTGTGATAAATTGGCTGTGCCAATTTACCTGGCACACAAGAAACTCAGCCTGTCCTTGAATGTTGTCAAAACAAAACTGATACCCACTCACTGGCCCACTTCCCATATATGTTGAAGGAGAGACTCTGGAATATGTTGAGCACTTCCCATACCTTGGCAGCCACCTCTCTCACCATTGATGAAGAAATCCAACACCGGATCAGCTGCACCAGCTCAGCCTTTGTCAAACTACAGCAGCGAATGTTTGACAACAAAGATCTCTGCAGGTCAACAGAAGTTCCAGTGTACAGAGCAGTTGTCATCACCACACTCCTGTACTGCAGCGAGACCTGACTGTGTATCAGCGACACATAAAAGAGCTAGAGAATCCCACCAGCATTGCCTCCACCACATCCTCTGGATTCCATGGGAAGAGTGCCAAAACACTCTGGTGTATTTTTGAAGCCAACTCCACAAGTATTCAGGCAAAACTCCGACAAAATCAACTTTGATGGACTGGACACTGTGTCTGGATGGCTGAAAACCATCTCCCCTGCCAGGCCCAGTTTTCCCAACATTCAAAGGAACAAATGTTCCAGGGCTGGATAAAGGAAATGCTTCAGAGACACTCTGAAACTCTCCTTAAATCTCTCCTGAATCTCCTGAACTGGAGTTTAGAAGAGTAAGAGGTGACTTGATTGAAACATATAAGATCCTGAGGGGTCTTGACAGGGTGGATGCAGAGAGGATGTTTCCTCTTGTGGGAGAATTTAGAACTAGGGGTCACTGTTTAAAAATAAGGGTCCACGTATTTAGGGCAGAGACGAGTAGATTTTTTTCTCTCAGAGAGTCATGAGTCTTTGGGACTCTCTTCCTCTGAAGGCGGTCGAAGCAGAGTCTTTGAATATTTTTAAGGCATGGCTAGGTAGATTCTTCATAAAAAAGGGGGTGAAAGGTTAGCGGAGGTAGGGAGAATGTGGGGTTGAGGTTACAATGAGATCAGCCATGCAGAGCAGGCTCGAGGGGCCGAGTGGCCTACTCCTGCTCCTAATTCGTATGTTCGTATGACTGAAGCGTGGCAACATTGATTTTAATGACTGGGAGGAGATGGTTACCAATTGTTCAAAATGGAGACAACTTGACCATCAAGCTACATTATGCTTTGAGTCCAAACATCTTAATGGTGAAGCAGAGTGGTGACAGAGAAGAAAAGGAAGCAAATCTTGCACCCCGGATCCCACTACCTCATGCCCCATGAGCCCAGAGAGCCGCGGGTCGAGAGTTCAATCACACGAAGACCCATGGCAGAAACTCATGACCCTGAACTGGGGGACAGTCAATGACAACTTAGACACCAAGGGTTAAATGGCAAAGAGAGATTACACAAAGTAGGGTTAATTCCCTGGAAAATAGAAGATGAATGGGTAATTTGCCTAATGTGTTTAAGATATTAAAGGGAGCAGATAACAGTTTCTTGGGGTTGTAGTTGAATAAACTTGAGCCAGAATTTTCAGGGTGAAATTAGAAAACACTTCTTCACACAAAGGGTGGAAAAAGTTTGGAATTCTCTTCTGCAAATGGCAGTTGATAAATCGGCAATTTTAAATCTGAGATTGATCGATTTCTGTTATCCAAATATATTAAGGGTTACGGGGCAAATGTGTGCATTGAGTTTGGTCACAGATCAATCAGGTTCTCACTGGATGGTGCATAGAGTCAAGGGGATAAATGGCCCACTTCTGTTCCTATGTAACAGAGGATCAGTGATCACATTTTAAGTTGTGTAAGGTCATATCCTGCTTCGATGTCAGTATGTGTTTATTTTCTGATTGGTTGACCCCTGGAACCTGCTGCCAACACCTGGTGGACACTGATTTGCTGATTTCCTTCAAGCAGAGCTGGACGTGTTTCTGGCTGGAGTGTATGGCATCTCTTTCACCCCATCACACTCTGGGATCACCCTCCTCATTTATGCCATCTCCAGTCAGATGTCATCACCAATCACAACTCCTCCTCCCCTCCCCTTTCAACACTCTGAAGGGACTGTTTCCTCTGGTACACCCTGATCTGCTCCTTATCTGTACAAACACTCCCCTGGGGACCCTGTCCTCCTGTGCCCTTGTGACCCCGGCCTGTTGTGCCCTTGTTAGCCCTGCATGTTGTGACCTTGTGACCCCGGCCTGTTGTGCCCTTGTGACCCCGGCCTGTTGTGCCCTTGTTAGCCCTGCGTTTTGTGCCCTTGTTAGCCCTGCATGTTGTGACCTTGTGACCCCGGCCTGTTGTGACCTTGTGACACCGGCCTGTTGTGACCTTGTGACCCTGGCCTGTTGTGCCCTTTGGACCCTGGCCTGTTGTGCTCTTCAGACCCTGGAATGTTATGCTGTGGCTCCTTGCTTTTTCAGAGTAAGAAACGTTATTTCCCAATCACAACCCACTTCTCTTTAAGTTGCTGCATTCCTTTTTAATTTCCCACCATTCATTGTCACGCAGGCTCTGACAAGTGACATTTCTCCCTCTGGTGGTCACCCAGTGTCCGGCCCTAGTTAGCTGGGACCTCATCATCCTGAATAAACTGAGACTAACTCCAGAGGTCCCAGTGAGAACTGAACTCCTCCAACTGGTCACATCCTATTCCAGAGTTAACAACCCCTCACAGAGACTTAATACAGAATGAAATTGTGTCCCAGACTACTGAGAGAGGCAAGGGAGGAGATCGCAGGGGCTCTGACCCATATTTTTAATTCCTCTCTGGCCACGGCGGTGGTGCCAGAGGACTGGAGAACAGCTAATGTGGTTTTGCTATTTAAGAAGGGTTGTAGAGATAAGCCAGGGAACTATAGGCCAGTGAGTCTTACGTCAGTGGTAGGGAAACTATTGGAGAAAATTCTGAAGGAGAGAATCTATCTCCACTTGGAGAGGCAAGGTTTGATCAGGGATAGTCAACATGGCTTTGTCAGAGGGAGGTCATGCCTAACAAATTTGATTGAATTTTTTGAGGAGGTGTAGATGAGGGTAGGGCAGTTGATGTAGTTCATATGGATTTCAGCAAAGGCTTTGACAAGATCTGACATGAGAGACTTATAAAGAAGGCTAATGCACATGGGATACAGGGTAATTTGATAAGGTGGATTCAAAATTGGCTTAGTTGTAGGAGACAGAGGGTGATGACAGAAGGATGCTTTAGTGACTGGAAGCCAGTCTCCAGTGGCATAACACAAGTGCTCGGTCCCCTATTATTTGTCATTTATATAAACGACATAGATGGCTATGTAGGGGGTAGGATTAGTAAGTTTGCGGATGACACAAAGATTGGCCGGTTGGTTAACAGTGAGGTTGAGTGTCTTGGGCTACAGGAAGATATAGACGGGATGGTCAAATGGGCAGATAAGTGGCAGATGGTATTTAACCCTGAAAAGTGAGAGGTGATACACTTTGGAAGGAGTAATTTGACAAGGAAGTATTCAATGAACGGCATGACACTAGGAAGTTCTGAGGAAGAAAGGGACCTTGGCATGTGTGCCCATAGAACTCTGAAGGCCAAGGGGCATGTTAGTGTGCTGGTGAAAAAGGCATGTGGGACACTTGCCTTTATCAATCAAGGCATAGATTACAAAAGTAGAGAGGCCATGTTGGAGTTGTAAAGAACCTTGGTGAGGCCACAGCTGGAGTACTCTGTGCAGTTCTGGTCGCCACATTATAGGAAGGATGTGATTGCACTGGAGGGGTTGCAAAGGAGATTCACCAGGATGTTGCCTGGGATGAAACATTTAAGTTATGAAGAGAGGTTGGATAGACTTGGATTGTTTTCGTTGGAGCAGAGAAGTCTGAGGGACGACCTGATCGAGGTGTACAAGATTATGAGGGGCATGAAGATTGTGGATAGGTAGCAGCTGTTCCCCTTAGTTGAAGGGTCAGTCACGAGGGGACATAAGTTCAAGGTGAGGGGCAGGAGGTTCAGGGGGGATATGAGGAAAAACCTTTTTACCCAGAGGGTGGTGACGGTCTGGAATGCACTGCCTGGGAGGGTGGTGGAGGCGGGTTGCCTCACATCCTTTAAAAAGTGATGATGATTAAAAAGTGGATGAGCACTTGGCATGTCATAACATTCAAGGCTATGGGCCCAGTGCTGGTAAATGGGATTAGGTAGGTAGGTCAGGTGTTTCTCACGTGTCGGTGCAGACTCGATGGGCTGAAGGGCCTCTTCTGCACTGTGTGATTCTGTGATTCTGTGAAATCAGCCCTGACAATGAGACTGAGACCATTGTGAAAAAAAAAGGATTTATTAGAAAAGACAGAATTTGAACGGAATCTGGATTTACACGTGGGTGATCTTATGAAGTTTAATGTGTTTCTCAAGGCACTTATGCCTTGAATTTATCTTAACCTGCACAAGCACAACCTGGACAGCAGGAGTCAGTACAACACTTGAAAGACTGTCATTTAACACTGAGCAGCATGACAGACATCATGAACTGGACACAATTCAATGTGATGATAAATAATACTTCATTACATTCTTTCTCCCATTCAAGCAAATTCTAACGGTCGAAATAATCATTGAAAACATAGCAAGAAATAGATACTCAAAATTCTAGTCACACAGACTTGAGTTAGTTCAACTTGGTTATATAATATTAGATTATATTACAATGATTGTATTAATTCATGGGATGTGGGTGTTACTGGTAAGGCCAGCATTTATTGCCTATTGCTTATTGCCTGTGAGAAAGTGGTGGTAACAATATAAGAGACAACATGAAGGAAAGGGAAAACGCATGCAAAAATGCAAAGAAAAAATGGCACAGGTCCTGGTGAAGAACAGCAAAGGATGACAAAACAGATACAAAAAAGGAATCATGAAAAGAAACTTGAAAGCAACATCAAAATCAACACAAAAAGCTTTTACGAAAAGCTTGTTAAGAAAAAGATAATGTGGGCCCCTTAGAAACTGATAGCGGTGATATTGTTAATGAAAGTAAAGAAATGGTGGGCATGTTGAATCATTATTTTGCTTCAGGATTTACAGTGGAGGACAAGGACAGCATGTCAACCATCTCAAGAAAACTAATATTGGATCAGGGACAGGGACTCACTATAATTACTGTGCACAAATTAAGAACATTAAAGGAAGTAATGACATTAAAATGTGAAAAATCCCCAGGATCAGATGGTTTTCATCCGAAGGTTTGAAAGGAAGTACATGAAAACATCACCAATCCCCGAAATATAATCTTCCAAAAGTTCTCTTGAATTGGAAGGCATTTCTTTATTTTGGAACGCTGGCCTTTATATCCCAGGGACTAACATACAAAGGGTGAAGTCAATGGAAGCCCTAGTTAGTCAGCAGTTGAAGAACTGTGCTCAGTTCTGGCTTTCACAACTCATAAAGGGTATGTTATCCTCAGAGGGACTGCAGCCTAGGTTTACGAGAGTGATATTTGTACTCCAAAGCACATTCTTTCTGCTGGTTGGGAATCTAAGGGTGGAACCATCTGCTCCAGCTGCCCAGCAGGAATCACGCCCACTTTGCAGCCCTTCACCAGACTTAGTCCAGAACGGAAAGTTCCACACTAAGGGAGGAACTTTCCCAAATTTGCACTAAGTGCAGTAACAGGTGGGTAAAATGGAGGGCTGCCCGCCAATGGCGATGGTGGGTTTCACGTTGTATTGTCCCAAACCTGCCTCATTATTTATGCATTCCCGGGAAACACACCATTTCCATGGCGGGTGGCTCCTCATTAGCCCGTCCACCATCACCCCACTGTTGCATCGCGCTGGACGCCATGTTTAAAGGCCAGTTGCAAGCACAGAGCTCATTGCTTCCAGCTCACCACTGCTGCCCGGGAGACATGGCCCTCAAAGTCAAGAAGGCTGCAGCCCCGCAGTTTAATGACGGGTCCCTCAAGCAACTGCTAGATGCTGTGGAGGCCCATCCGGCTGTCCTGTACCCCCACTCTGGCCGCAGGATGGGCGGCAATGTGACCAACCTGGCTTGGGAGGCGGTCAGTGCCAATGCCCTTCAGAAGAGGACACAAAGCAGTTCTACAAGAGGATGAGACCTAGCTGTAGGTCAGGATCACAATCTGGTGAGCACATCGCACTGTGTGATCCACAGCAGGCGGAGGCAGGGACTCCCCAGGTGTCTGGCACTCAGAGGACTGCTGGAGGCCACAAATTCACTGAGTCCGAGTCAGATGACGAGCCTCTTGACTCGGTCATGTCACAGTTGCTGGAGCTGCAAAGGCAAGCTCGGGATCATCAGGAAGGGATGTCCGCTGCACTCCTCAGATTGGAAGGCACGATGGAGGAGTCTGCTCACCTTCAGGCTGAGGTGATAGCGCCAGCATGCCAACGCACCAAGGGCAACATTGGTAGGATGCCGGCCGCCATGGAGACCTTGGTCCTCATCGCATGTAGTCCTCATCCTCTTGCGATTAGTGACTATTAGGGCCTCCACTGCATCTCCGTGACAGGAGCATTCTCACAGAGGGGACTGGCACTGAGATAAGCCAGACTGGAGTCAAACGTTCACAAATGCGATGTGAGGAACTTTGGGGTCACCTCACTGCATGTCGTCATCATCCTCCACAAATCTGGCAGCTATGAGGGCCTCCCCAGCATGCCTGCCTTATCTAGCCAGTGCAAGAGCCTCATCCCCATCATCGTCGCCTCTCAAGTACCTCCTCAGCCTCATCCCCATCGGCATCTTACTCATCGGAGGAGATGTGCAGCTCCTCCATCTCCCCCTCAGCCAGCTCCTCTCCCCGTTGCAGCGCCAGGTTGTAAAGGGCGCAGCAGACGACGACGATGCGTGACACCCTCTGCGGACTGTATTGCAGGGCTCCACCAGACCAGTCCAGGTACCGGAACCCCATCTTCAGCATCCTGATGGTCTGCTCCCCCAAGTTGCGAGCTGCAGCATGAGCCTCATTATAGCGTCACTCTGCTGCAGTCTGAGGCCACCGCATGGGTGACATCAGCCACGGCCCCTTGTCCCCGAGGAGCCATCCCTGCAGCTTCTCTGGACCCTGGAAGACTGCAGGGATCTGTGACCGACTGAGGATGTAGGCATTGTGCACACTACCTGGAAACTGTGTGCACATCTGCTGGATGCGCACCTGGTGGTCACACACCAGCTGGATATTCAGTGAGTGGAAGCCCTTGCGGTTGATGAAGTTCACTGAGTGCAGCGACGGAGATCTGAGTGCCACATGAGTGCAGTCAATCCTACCCTGCACCTGTGGGAATCCCGAGATCAGGGCGAATCCAATGGCTCTTGCATCCTGGCTGTCCCGGTCCCAGGCGAAATGTACAAAGTTTTGTGCCCTTACAAAGATGGAATCCGTGACTTCATGGATGAATTTGTGGGTGGAGGCTTGAGAGATTCCATGGAGGTCACCTGCAGAGCCCTGAAAGGTGCCACTGGCACAGAAATTGAGCACCACAGTCACTTTCACAACCATTTGCAGTGGATGCCCTCCATGTGCCTGTGGCACCAAATCCTGCAGTAACTGGCAGATGTGAGCAACCAGTTCCCTAAACATTTGCAGTCTTTGGCGACACAGGTTCCCGGCCATCTACAGGAATAAAAGCTGGTATCTATGGACCATGGGTGTCGCTCGGTGCTGGTCTGCGACGGCTCACTGTGGTTCTTCAGCAGCGTGTGCGGGAGCCTCAGCTGCCCCTTCTTGCTGAGTTTGCTGCTCCTGCATCTGTGCAGCCAGGAGCCTCAGTCACTCTCTCCTCCGTCATCCTCACACTCTGTAGGCCATCAGACGCACAGCTAGTTCACCAGGCTCTATGATCCTCATGTACTGTTTCTGCAAGATGAGAGAGAGAGACACGTGGTTAGCCTGGGTCCTGGTCCTGGTTTAGTGTTACAGCCTCTTAACACTTCCCGGAGAGTGCTGGCCACCACTTGGATGGCCAGAGATTAGTGCGCTGCATTGCTGCCCTGTTAGCTTGAACCATGGGGGAGACTGGTCCAAACCAGGAGGCTGACATTGCAAGGGGCTGTGAGCGCCTCCAGCAGTGACTGCTCCATGGCTGGTTTTAGTGAGGAGATTGTACAATATGTGCAGTCCAACTAAAGTGGGTGCGGGAACATGGGGGTGACTGGTACAAATCGGGATGCAGAACTTGGTGGCATTTTGATGCCTCGGCATTGCTTGAGTGGGCAGATAAGCTTGGAACTTGAGCCCAATCATATCAATGTGTCTGCACCTGAACTGTCTCAGGTCACTTTCTACAGGTTTCCTGAATGCGTGGCCACTTCCTTTGCCCACCCTAACCATCCCCCACCTCGAATGGTTGTGCGCTATATTCAAGGGCAGAGCGAGCCATGCCCCCCCACTCCCCCTCACCCTGCCCCCCCACCCCCTTCCCCACACCCCCCCGGCCATCAATCGCCTCAGAGTCACTGCCCTTAAACCACCATCTCCTCACAAGTCGCCTCAATGACAAGGCTGCACCTCCCCCACTTCTCCCCCTCCACCTCACAAGTTACCTCAGAGGAAGGGCTGCACACTTCCACCCCCCCCAGCTCCCCCTCACCCTGAGAAGTCACTTCAGAGGCAGGGGGCACTCAACCCCGACCCACCAGCGCACCTGAAGCCTGCAAAGCAACAGGCCACCCCGGCAATCTCTGTAGAACATTGCTGTGCGCTCATCTCCAGTTCACCCAAAGTGAAGGCCGCCAAGTGCACGTTGCCTCTGTGCTGTTGTGAAACACGTCAGCGTGCTTTCCCACCAAGGTGGAGGGATGATCCAGTGTGGGAGCAAGAGCCTGGCAGGATGGCCTGATAATGATATGCTGATGTCTCCCAGCTCGGTGCAAGGTTTTACCCATTCTTTTGAATGGTTTATTCAACAAATGCAAATTGCGCTTTCCCTTTTAATCCTAACGTTTATCTAATTAACATCTCAAAACTACTAAACATCAAAGCACCCAAACTAGCTGGCTTTAATCTAATTAAGACACACATAGACACACACATAGACACAGACCCTAAAACAATTCCAATTTAAAAATAATTTCCAATAGCATTATAGACATTAATCTCTTCATGACGGTGGGTAGCAGCTCATGAATAAACTGCTGCTGGTGTTGCAGCCCTGTGCAGGTCCTCACCGTGTGAGGTAATGCACTTGGGGACAGCTAACAAGGCAAGAGATTACACTATGAATGGTAGGACCCTGGAAAGCACTGAAGATCAGAGGGACCTTGGTATACAAATCCACAGATCCCTGAAGGCAGCAGCACAGGTAGTTAAGGTGGTTAAGAGGCATATGGGATACTTGCCTCTACTAGCAGAGGCATTGAATATAAGAGCAGGGAGGTTAGGCTGGAAATGTATAAAATGCTAATCAGCTGGAGTACGAGGTGCAGTTCCGATCACCACATTATAGGAAGGATGTGATTGCACTGGACAGGTTGCAGAGGAGATTTACCAGGATGCTGCCTGGGCTGGAGGGTCTGAGCTATTAGGAAAGATTGGATAGGCTGGGGTTGTTTTCCTTGGAGCAGAGAAGGTTGAGAGGGGACCCCGATAGAGGTGTATAAATTTTTGAGCGGCATAGATAGGGTGGATAGGGAGGCATTTTTTCCATTAGTGGAGTGGTCAATAGCCAGGAGGCATGGATTTAACTAAGGGGTAGAAGGCTAAGACGGAATTTGAGGAGAATTTTTTTTCACCCAGAGGGTGGGAGTCTGGAACTCACTGCCTGAGAGGGTGGTTGAGTCAGAAACTCTCGTACTATTTAAGAAGTATTTAGATATTCACTTGCGTTGCCATAACCTCCAAAGCTATGGGTCAAACACTGGGAAATGGGATTAGTGTAGTCACATCTTTGTTGACTAGTGCGGATATGATGGGCCAAATGGCCTCCTTCTGTGCTGTAAATGTCTGTGTGTTTAAGAGTCTAGAGCTAGTGGCCCAATCAGGGAGGCAGCAACCTCAGCAGCATCATCAGGGACAGAGACCGCTGCTGAGGAAGGCCAGGGTGCTGCAGCCTACACCAGGTAGGCCAGAGAAATGGAAGGTAAACTTTAAAGGTATCCTGATGGAGGGGAGACACCTCTGACCAAATCTGGGCCCAGTGAGCGGACCTTCCATGTCTGCATCCCAGTTTTGATTAAAAAATACCATCTCCCACCACCCTACTAAGTGAGTTCCAGACTCTCATCTCCCCTACTAAGCTGCTGTGGGAGCACTCAGCACTTGCACTCAGCTGGTGGGATTGGGGGGTGAGGGAGTGGGATTGATCCACCATCAGGAAAATGCTAATGGGCTGGTAAAATGGCCCTTAAAGGGGCATTTCAATATTTCAATCTGTTTTCCCCCTCCTTGTAGCGGGGATTCTATCCAAAGTTGCTCCCGTGTTTGGTAAAGTTCCTTGATACCAGGTTCACATCGGGGAGCTGATCCCAACCCGCTCCCTGTATTTTTCCGGCCCCACCCCAGCACCGCTTTCCTTCCTGCCTCCTGGTGCTGGGGAAATTCAGCCCATTGAGTTAATGCATGGAATTATTTAACTCACCATTTATTTATCATTCAACGACTGAGAGTCCTCGATTTCTGAGGATTCTACATCAACATAAAGATGATCAACACTCAGAACAGAGTACCAAGTCCATGCAAGTTGATCCCATTGCTGTATGGGTAGCTCCGATTAACTGAAGAACCAGTGATATTACTGCAATGAGAGAAACACAGTGATCTGATGAGGGAAATCAGGAATAGCTGAGGATTCAGGATAATTAAATGGAGGGAGAGCAAATTGTGTTAGGAGTGAAATTGCTGTAATTCTGGACATCACTGTCATTTACTTCAGAGACTTGAGTACATAATATAGGCTAATACTGCAGTGCAATAACTGAAGGAGTGCTGCACTGTCAGAGGTGCACAAATCACCCATTAAAACAAGATCCCAGCTGCATCTTCAAGTCAATGTAGATCCATAGCAGTAGTTAAAGAAGGGTAGGGGACGTCTCCCAGTGTTTTCTCCAACATTTATCCCTCAACCAACAGCTCCAAAAACGGATTAACTGATCAGTCACTTCATTTGCTGTTTTTGAGATCTTGCTGTGCACAAAATGGCTGCTATGTTTATTTATGTTGCCACAGTGAATGCATGTTAAATGTGTTTCCTTGGTTGTGGAACAATTTGCATTCTCCTGGGGCCCTGGAAGATGCCAAATCAACACAATGTTTTTGAATTTCTAATGATTAACAGGAGCTCAACGTCCTGATGTTTTAGTGCCGACCATTTCAGTCAGTTCCAAAAGCCGCCTGCACCACTCTCTGTGCATTCTCTGTTAATTCATTCAGTGCATCAGTCAGCAGTTTGTGGCTCACAGAAATTGATGATCCTGCTCCAAAGATGGAACCAACGTTTGGGATGGTGTCAAGGACGACTTCAGCTGTTACAATGCCAACTGAAACGGAACCCATTAATATTGTTATCACAAATTGTTCATTTATTTCACCCACCAGGGGAGTTTTCACCACTGCTTTCAGATCATTGACAGATTTCCCTGCCATGTTTGCCAGTTTTTGAAGAGAGACATCATCCAGACCCAGACATTGATGGAAATGTATTATTGCAGTAACCAGAGCCTGAACGTTAAAATAAAATGACAAGCCAGGAATTGGAACAGCTCCCACTGCTCCCGAGTGTGCTGCAAACATCCAGATTTGTTCCTTTAGCTCTTTTATTTTCTTCTCTATAATCCCCAGTGTTGTGTTTGGAAGTGACAGAATGACAACACCCTTCCCTGAATTCTTAAGGATATCTGGGAGGCTTTTGTTTAATGCTGGAAAATCAAACTCATTGACTTTAAAGTTTGATATCAGGAAAACAGTGAGTGATGGTATCCCCTCCTCTTTTAAGCTGCACACACAGTAATTCCTGATCTTTTCTAGTTCTTCATCTGTGTTATGCTTCCTAGCCTCCATTTCAAAAGTATTTAAATCGCTGTCGATTTTAGAGCGAATCAAGTAGAAATTCTTCCCCATTCGCTTAATCTCTTTGGTGAGTTCTACATCATTTTCTGTGAATCTAGACCATGAGATAATGATGAAGAAATCGTATCTTTTCAATCATATTTTTTCAATTGCATTTTCTTCATGTATTTATCTGCTGGAAATTGTTTAGTCCTAATTCCTGGCAGCTCCCTCAAAAAAATTTTCGGCAGGTTGGGATGCTTGTATCCGGTTGGCTCCATTGTGGTTAACGTGTTCCCAGTTTCAGTTACTCCCTCATAATCACTCCGGAGTCCTCTCATCGCATTGATGAAGGTGGATTTCCCTGCGCCTGATTCTCCTGTCACTACGATGTTAAACTCTGTATTGTCCAGATCCTTTAACTTCTTCTGTATCACTGGAGTGAGTAACTGCCTCCAGCCCACCTGTTTTACAATCCGACTTCAGTTTGTTGAGATCTTCCTGACTGAAGAATGAGGGGGTTGAAGACTGGGCCATCCGATCCCTGTGGAAAAGAATGAGTGATTTACACTGTGAGTAATTTCTGCAAACCGTGTGAATCTATAGTCAAAGATAGAAGGAAAACTAGAATCAGAATTTATTGATTTAAAACAGAAAATACTGGTGGAAAGGGTGGAGTGAACTGAAACACAAAGGAATTTCTCACTCTGTAACGTTGATGATCTCTTTATCCCCATCCTTCGTTCCTGCTTTCAATGCTCCTGGAACACCTGTTGTAAAGATACTCCTGACGTTTGAATAACTTTTCTTCACTTTGGCGTTTGTTGCTTAAAATAGAATATAGCACAATTGTTAGTCATGAAGATTAGAATCATAGGCAACAGTGTTTTAATACAAATAGCCAGTTGGTGAATGAAACAAACAGAGTCAGACTTTATTTGGAATAGTTTTATTCACAGAATTAAACGTTGCAGGTATATTCATCGATCGTGTGCACTGTGCCCAGAGGTAGGCCCCTGGTCAGTAAGTGTCCCTGTATATGTGCTCAAGTAACTATCCAATCAATGCCCTTCACTGGTATAGACTTAACCACAATTGATACAATTAACACATGTCAGATGCTCGGTCAGGGTTGTTATCATTAACACTGTCATGTTGGGGCAGATGTCATATTGAAGAATTGGAACTGAATGGAATGCTTGGTCTTTATCTGAAGGTGGAAGGGAGCGAGTTAATGCATTGTTGACAAAGGTGGACTGTGAGGACAGTAATTATTACTGTATATACTCGAGTAGTAGTCATTCTTGTGTAAAAGTCGACCCCTGACCTTTGTCCAAAAAAACTTTAATTTGTCATGTATCTCGTGTATAAATCAACCCCACCCCCGGCTTTTGGCCAAAAAGAAATCCAAACTATTTCTACTGGCCATCCGCTAGCAAAGCTGCTCATTTGAAGGTGGCTGTTCATCTCCTTGGGTGAAATTTCCCATCCCGCTCACGGCAGGTTTCATGGTGGGCGAGAGCAGAGAGTCCAGCGGCAGGCAAAAATCTGCAAATCCGCCATCATAAAAACAGGTTGCAATTCTGCCCGTGGTGTGTTTATGGTGGCTCAGTTATCCCACTGACTCGTGGCGTGAATGCTATTTGCATTTATTAACATGTCATGAATGCTCATTAAAACAGCTGCTCACTGGAAGCTTGTCAGGCCTTCCAACCTTCCATCACACCAGCGGGAAAGTACATCACTCTCAAACCCGTTTGAAAAGGGGTGGCGTTCACAAGTCGGACCTCAGTTCACTGGTAACTTCGAGGTGAGCGTAACATACATGGCCTGCCTGCCATAGCGCTGCACCGGTCTTGTTGTGATGAAGGCCATTCTGCCGGGGCTGTAGGGTTGGTCTGCTCCTGCTCTTTGCCTACCTTGTCCCGAGGAACACCATTATGCAGACCCCCACTTTCAGAGCCGAGCACTTCAACCGGGGGTGGGCTGTGAGGTGAGAGTGGGGTGAATGAACACGAGGGGGACAAGGGAGGGAAGGCTGTGGAATGGCAGTGAGGGGGAAGGGCGAACATGAGGGGGGTCATTCTGGTGTCACCCTCTAGCCTCTTATTGCCGCAGGAGTGAGAAGGATTCTGCTTAGAAAGAAAGGAGGAAGAGCTCCACTGAAAGCCAATGGCTTCATTTGCACTGTTAAAGAGCTTCTCAGAACTCAGTGGCTACACATCACAGTCGCTGAATCTCAAGTGTAACACAGAGGGATGTAGAATTTGGGAATGCAGGCAATAGTGAGGGAGACACAGCTGTATCAGTTATGACATTCCATCAATGAAGGCCTGTCACATGTTCACCTGATGTGACACTCCTAACAGGCCAAAGGGCATCCACTCATTGACCATGAGCAGCTGATTGGTCATTAATATGCCACATCAGAGATTGGAGCACAGAACTAGGTTGGGTCACTCAGCTCACTGAAACGTTAACATCCCACACAGGGCTCAAGATGTTACAAAGTGCTGGAAAAACTCAGCAGGTCTGGTAGCATCTGTGGAGAGAGAAACAGGGTTAATGTTTCATAGCCCATATGACTCTTCTTCAGACCTAAAGTGAGGTAGAAATGTGATTTTTATGCTGTTAAGAGGGGGTGGAGCAGCTGCAGAAAGGTAGAAGGTCAGGGATAGGTGGCAGCTCAAGCTGGATTGACAAAATTTTTATACACATAGGACAAAGGGAATGTTAACAGTTGTGGTAAAGACGAAAGATGGTGTTGATAGTGGCATAAAGGTAAGATAGCAGAGTGTGAAAATCGCAGAACAAGGGTCAGCGCTCTGTGAAAGAACAACATAGATACAAGGTACAGATGGTGCTGCTTCAGCTGAAAGGTGTGTTTTGGGCCTTGGACGGTGAGGAGGAAGGAGGTAAAGGGACAGGTGCTGGACCTTCTGCGATTGCATGTAAAGGTGTCGTGGGAAGGGGATAAAGAGCTGGGGGTGATGGGCGAGTGGACCAGGGTTCCCAGAGGGAATGGACCCTATGGATGTTGACGAGAGGCTGAGGGGAAGATGTGTTTGGTGGTGGCATCATGCTGGAGTTGGCTGAAATGGTGGAGGATGATTCTTTGAATGTGGAGGCTGGAGAGGGCAAAGGGGTTCTATCTTAGTTCTGGGAGGGAGAGGAAGGGGTGAGGACAGAGGTGCAGTAGATGGGTTAGACATGTTTGAAGTCCCTGTCAAATGTAGTTGTGGGGGAGCCCTCGGTTTAGAAAAAAGGAGGACATGTCAGAAGTGCCGTTTTGGAAGGTGGCATCATCAGAACAGATGCAGCTGAGATGGAAGAACTGGGAGAATGGGATGGATTCCTTACGGGAAGCAGGTTGTGACAAGCTGTAGCTGAGGTACATGAGGGAATCGGTGGGATTGTAATGAATATTGGTGGGCAGTAAATCACCAGAAATGGAGACACAGAGACCGAGGAAGGGAAGAGAAACGTCAGAGGTAGACCTTTTGAAGGTGAGAGAGCGGTGGAAATTGGGAGAAAAATTGAAATATTTTTCCAGGTCCAGACGAGAGCATGAAGTGGCACCAAAACAGTTATCGATGGTGGTGTAGAGGGATTGGACATCCATGGTGAAGAGGAGGCGGTTAGGGTCTGGAAACTGGAAATTGTTGACATGAAATTAACATGGCTGATGTCACGCCGACAGTTCTCAATGAAAAGATCAAGAGCAGGTAAGAGGCCAGAGGGAGGGGTCCAGCTGGAGGGAGAATACTGGAGGTGGGTGAAAGGATCCATTGAACAGGGGGAGGACTCCTGCCCAAAGAAGTGAGCACGGACACGATGGTGATGGAAGAAGAATTCAGCTTCAAGCCAAGCCATTGAGGTGACAGTGTATGGGTATGAAACTGAGACCAAAACGTTCAGCATCAGAAGGGGAAGGTCAGAGGGTATAATGAATACACTGCCAGGGATGGGCTTAGAAGAAGGAGTGGGAAGGGTTGGTGAGTCCCTAATGGGCATTTGAATGTGGAACATTCCTTATTCCAGTTCTGCTCAGGCTCCTCCCACAACATCGATGACAGTTTATGCAACAATCAGTAATGGTTTCACAATCAACATTGAACTATTAATTCCAGATTTTTATTGAAATCAGATTAGACCATCTGCTGTGGTGGGATTTGAACCCAGGTCCTCAGAAGATTACCCTGGGTCTCTGCAATACTGGTTGAGTGACAATACCACTATGCCCCTGCTTTAACAAGCAAAGGGCTGAATGGTTATCTGGGGTAGGCAGGAATGTGAAGTTGAGGTTGAAATCAGATCAGCCATGATCTTATTGAATAGCGGTACACACCAGAGCGGACGAGTAGCCTACTCCTGCTCCTAATTCATATGTAAGTTACTTTTAATGTTATTTTGACTGATAGTGAAGTGGATTCTCACAAGATTAGATGGAAACTTGTCAATCTATTACTTAAAGTTAGTTTCTCCAAAAAGAAAAAGTGAAAACAAGCAAATATTTACCTTGGGCAGAAATTTCTTCCGGTCAGGGGGTTTGTGTGGGGGCGGGCAGGGGAGGGCGCATACCGCGCTGCCAGTTTACGTGGGTGGGCCAATTAAGGGCCGCCCAGCATGACGTACACCCAGAAGCGCTGTGCACTCCTTGTGCGGGCGGGGGGGGGGGGGAATTCCCTGAGTCGGGGCCTGCACATGCACGTGAAAGGGCACAGAAATGAGTTTTGGTTTAAACATTTAAAGAAAGAAAAGAAAATATTTTAAGAAATGTCCCCTCATGTGAAAGTGTCACATGAGCTGGGACATGTCAATGAATGTTTTCAAATTTTTTAATATAATTAAATTAATAAACCTTTCATGAAACCTCATCCCACCCATGGATGAGGTTTCATGAAAAATGTGTTGGCCATCGGGGCTCTTCACCTACCCACCAACCTTAAGGTTGGACGGGCAGCATTCTTAACCAGCTTAATTATTTTCTTAATGGCCTTTGACAATTCGGCGGGTGCGCAGCCGACTCGGTTCTGTGCCCGCTGAACTGAAAATCAAAATGACGTACGGTGATGTCGGGACGCCTGTCCAACGACACTGCGCATCATTTTACACGTCGGCGAGTGGGCCCCGTCCCCGCTCACTGACCGGAAAATTCTTCCCCTTCTCCATAACAAGCGATAAGAGTTCCTTTGGAGAAAGTCGAGATAATCCTCCATTTGACACTTCTGGCTGAAGGTGGCTGCAGATACTCCAGCCTTGTCTTTTGCACTGAAGTGCTGGGCTCCTCCATCATTGAGGATGGGGACATCTGTGGTGCCTCCTCCTTCTCTTAGTTGCTGAATTACAGAGCTTTGATCTGATCCATTGGTTGTGGGATTGCTTTGCTCTGTTTCTAACTGTTTTTGCTGTTTGGGAGGCATATGTGTTGTAGCTCCTCCAGTTTGGCACCTCGTTTTATGGCTTACCTAGAACATCCTGACTCCCCAAAGCCTGTCCGCCAACTGCATGGTACAAGTCAGGAGTGTGATGGAATACTCTCCACTTGCCTGCATGAGTACAGCTCCTACAACAGTCAAGAAACTCAACACTATCCAGGATAAAGCAGCCCGGTTGGCTGACACCTTAACCACTACCTTCAACATTCAATGACTCCACTACTGATGCGCAGTAGCAGCAGTGTGTACCATTTACAAGATGCACTGCAGGAATTCACCAAGGCTCCTTCGACAGCAATTTCCAAAACCATAACTACTACCACCTAGAAGGACAAGGGCAGCAGATAAATGGGAAAACCACCATCTGGAAGTTCCCCTCCAAGTCATTTACCATTCTGACTTGGAAATCTATCGCTGTTCCTTCACTGTCCTGGAACTCCCTCCCTAACAGCACTGTGTGCGCCCTTACACTACATGGACTGCAGCGGTTCAAGATGGCAGCTCACCACCAAAGACAATTAGGGATATAAAACAAATGCTGGCCTTGCCAGTGATACCCACATCCCATGAAATATTTTTTTAAGTGAGGAGATTGGAGATAAAGTAGAGGAAATGACATCTTGTACCCTTCGCCCACAGCATGTCCAGCCTCAGAGCCCATGTATCACATTGCAACACGAGATGTTAAAAAGGAATTAAACAGTTCGCAAACATTCAACACACAGAAACCTGTTGCTGGTCTCAACACTGAGATAGGGACGGACATGGAGTCACTTACGTTGTGCAGTTCCTTCACTCACTGCAATCCTGGTTTCTCTTTAGGTTTGGATGTGTTTGAAACAGAATCTCCTAAAATGAGGATGTTTTTGTGAGGGCTCGGCAGCTGTAGGAAGTTTCTGGGAAAACGAAACTCATAACTGAAACTACAGATGAAAGAAATTCTAAGGCAAGAACTTTTATCGGAAGGGGAGTGTTGTATAATAAAAGGACTGGTTTCCTCTCTAGAAGTTAAGTTACAGTTCGGATCAACTCATTGTAAACACTTTACACAATCTAAACCTTGGGCTGACCTTCAGATCCCAGAACAGGTTCAGTGACTGGAAATTCTGAATCCAGATTTTCTCTGTTTCTTTCACCCAGACAACAGGTCATTTGGTTCAGTGACCCAAGTCACTGATATAGATTGTAAATATTTGATTCCCCAGCACTGAACCCTGTGGCATTCCACTAGTTATAGGTTGCCAACCTCAAAGAGCTCCTGTTTCCTGTTAGTTAGCCAGTCCTCTACATATCACACTCAACACCATGAGCTCTTTTCTTGCTAAATAACATTTTGAATGTGGCACTGTTATGGCCAGGAGAAGGAAGCTCTCCTCTGAAATCAGCAGCTACAGTTGCTTTAAGCTGAAGATGCTGCCTTTGCTGTTAGGCTGGTCAGATACAGGCAGAGCACATACCTGCAGAATGGCTGGAGAGAGAGAGAGAGAGAGAGTGAGAGAGAGAGAGAAAGAGAGAGTAAGGCTGGGGGGAGGCATGAGTCCTCTTCTCACTGTTACCCACTCCTGGTGCAGAATTTTCAATTTTTGAAACAAAGTGCCATTGTGGGCAGGTTCCCCAGCACGTTTCCCGCTGGCCAGAGTGGTAGGAAATCGCACTCAGCTTCACACTCAGAGGCTAATTAATTATGCATCGGCGAGTATCTCTCCAAATCAAATAACAGGGCAGCAACTGATTCACCCGCCCTGCCTTTACCTAATGGGGTGGAAGGCCTGGGCACCATATTTAAATGCCACCCGAACACACACATTCATTCTCTCCAGCCCAGTTGTGCTCAGGAGATGTCTCGAGATGGTTGCACACAGGAAGAAAGCTGCCACGAGGTTTGGCCACGACTCCCTCGAGTCTTTGTTAAGAGGAGTGCACCAACACCGAGATGTCCTCACCTCACTGGCCTGGGAGGCAATTGCAAGTGAGATCAGCTCACCGGACACCCATCTCAGAGACGAGATACAGCACAGGAAGGGGATGAATGATCTCATCTGCTCCACCAGGGTAGGTCAACTTTCAGCTCATACCAATCTCACTCTCTCACAATAACATCATGTACTCAAAGGGTTACACTGCTCGGGGATCTCAGACAATATTAGCCGGGACACATCAACACTGATTGTCTCACGGGCATTTTAACATCACCAGCATCTCATCTATCATGCTGCACAAACTCCATCCTCAGCCCTTGCTGGGGAGGGCTCAGCACACACAGTAGGCATGCATGTGTCTCAACTTCTCCTCCATCCCTTCTCATCACATTCCATCCCTTTGTCTTCATACAGGCCAAGCTTGTGCACAACAAGAGGGAGAGATTCCAGGCTGGAGGAGGGACAGCCGACATCCTGGAGCTCTCCAAATTCGAGAAGTGTGCCACCGAGTTGGCGGGCAAGGACAGAGATCACTCCTGTGGGGAAGGTAAGGTTGGCCTTTCCCAGCGAACCAGTATCGATGAGCCCTCCATGAGTTGATCACATCCTGACATTCACAATGAGTGACATGCAATGTTGTATTCAGACTGTTCATGAACTGAATCTCCACTCTTCTACACGTAGCAGCAGGTCCAGACAGACCAGCATAGCCAAAATAAGCCCCAGTCCCCAGGCCACCTCAGACAAGGAAGCTGAGTAGCCATCGAAGGAAGATCCATCACTACGTTCACTGGCACCAGTGCAGGGACACACACCCCGGCAGGTCACACATCCTGATTAGGTTCAGAGGCACTTTCTGGATAACACCTCACTGACACGTCTCCACAGCAGTCAGAGGTAGTGACAGCCCAGGTCCCTGGCACTTGGAGGGCTGCTAGAGATCAGGCACCTGCTGAGTTCAAGTCAGATGAAGAGCCTCTGGAACAGCTGCTAAAAAAATGCTGGAGCTGCAAAAACTGGCGGTGGAACATCAGGTAGAGTTGTGAGAGGCAGGCAACAGACTAGAGTGAAGGATGGAGGAGTCCATCCACATTCTGTCTGATGCCATGATTATGACATGCGAGCACCTCGAGTCACCATGGGAAGGTTGGCATCATCCTTGGAAACCTTGGTCCAACAGATCCTGCTGGATTTGCGCTCAGACCTGTGCTCCATCGTTATAGGCATTGGTGGTTTCCATCAGTGGCTGGCCAAGAGGGGGGAAGGGCCCATTGAACTCCCTCCAGGAGCCCTTTCTCCTCAGGAAGTCAGGGAAGGACCCTTGGTCACCAACAGGGAGGATGAGCGTCAGTCAGATACATCTCTTGCAGCGACCTTAACATGTCCAATGGTATGGCCTAGATTCGTAACTTGCGCTTTTACAAATTCACTTTTCATCAATTTCACCGCATTCATCTTTCGACAGTCCACAAACGGCCTTTGTGTTCCATTCGGTTTGGTACCAGCGCAATAGGTGAACTCCAGTTACCACAACTAGACTCAATGATACCATTTTGAAGCATGAATTCAATTTCTTTCTGTACTTGTGATAACTTTGCTGGATTTAATCTATAAGGATGTTGCCTTATCGAAGATGAAACTTCTACACATACATCATTTGTAGCTAAAGTAGTCTTCGCCATCTTATTCCCATAAAAATCTTTGTGTGACTGCAATTGCTTCTCCAAATCACCTTGACACTTGTCTGGAAGGGAACTCAATCCTACACTTATAATTTCAAGTACCCCCTCATTATCCAATTTGATTAGAGGTAAATCAATTTCAGAATCCTGCAATTCTACTTTTTTCTCATTATTTACCTCCACTAATACCTCCGTTTGGTTTTCTACCCTGTCAAAGCACTTTTTAAGCATATTTACATGGCACACCCTCTGCTTCTTTCTTCTATCTGGAGTATTTATGAAATACTTTCCTTCACTCAGTTTCTTTTCAACCCTTTCAGGCCCACTAAACCTTTTCTTTAACGAGTCAGCCAATACTGGTAACAGAACTAGCACTTTCTCCCCAACAACAAAACTACGAGCTGTAGCTTTCCTGTCTGCCTTCACTTTCATCACTTGCTGTGATATCTTTAAATTTTTCCTAGCTAACTCATCTGCTCTGTTCAATCTCTCTCTAAAGTTAGATACATAATCCAGGAGAGTAGTTTTGGAATTTGGACTCGCCAATTTCTCATGAAACAATTCCAGTGGTCCTCTCACCTCATGAACATAAACGAGTTCAAAAGGGCAACAACCAGTCGATGCAGTAGGAGTATGCCTAATAGCAAAGAACATGAATTGAATTCCCCAGCCCAATCCTGTGCTTAATCCTGACGATACACCCTCATCATAAAGTTTGCTTCCATCTTTCCAAAGCCCCCTGTGACTCACGATGGTAAGCTGTTGACTAAAACTGTTTTATCCTCATTCATGCTTCAAAATTATATCACTGAGCCTAGTTACAGTAACTGGAGTTTACTTCCTTAAACAGCTACGGTATGAAATTTCAACCCTGATCTGATTGTATTTCTTTTGGTAAACCATATATTGTAAAATCATTTAGTTAACTCCTCGGCAATTTTCTTTGTTGTAACATTTCTCAAAGGTATAACTTCAGGAAACCTGGTAGACATATCCATTACTGTCAGTAAGGACTGATTTCCACTTTTAGACTTAGGGATGAGTCCTACACAGTCAATCATGACCCTAGTAAAAGGTTCGTCAAATGCTGGAATGGGAATGAAAGGTGCCGGTTTAATCACTGCTCATGGTTTCCCTATCATCTGACATGTGTGACATTGTTCTACAGAATTTGACTACATCCCTATGCAAACCAGGCCAATAGAAATGTTTTATTTATTTTTGTCTGTGTCTTTCTAATTCCTAAATGTCCCCCCATTGGAATTTCACGAGCTATTCTCAGAATCTTATTTCTATATCCAAATGCACCATAAATTGAAACCCTGCAATGGGCATTTTTTCCACTACTCCAACAATCACCTCCCCTGTTTTCTACTTTCTCTTTACATTTACCTTCTACAGTGGAATAGGTTTAGCATCTCCATGAATCCCACTTGTTATCATACTGCAAAATTCCCTCCGAACAACGAATGTCACTATCCCACGACACTAACGATCGACTAGCCCCAGAAGTTTTCTGTACCCCTATAATCCCAGATTTTTCCTGTAATTTCCAATACACAGACTTAATGTGTCCAACTTTATTATAGTGAAAACACCTCAGTTTTCGAGTGTCACCTCTACCCTCAGCACCTTCCGTTTTATTTTGAGACAAAAACTTCCTGGGAATTTCCACTTACTCCTTTATCTTCTCTGACTATCCACCTTCCTTTTACCTTCCCACTTTCTATTCTTCTCTGATTTAAAAGTTTGCCAAAAAATGGTTTAGCTCTATGAACAAACTCATAATCATCAGCTACCTCTGCTGCTTGTCTTACCGTTTCAACCCTCTGTTCCTCCACATGAGTTCTCACTACTGAAAGACTTGAATCTTTAAATTATTCCAAAAGAATGACCTCTCTAAGAGCTGCATATGTTGTCTCTATCTTTAATGCCCATATCCACCGGTCAAAATTACTTTATTTTACTCTCTCAAATTTGATATAAGCTTGCCCAGGTGGTTTTCCCATGTTCCTAAGTTTCTGCCTGTATGTCTCTGGAAGCAACGCATATGCACTCAAAATAGCCTTTTTTTACCACATCAGTGTTCACTAACATTTCTGACAGTGAAGCATCAACCTCATGCGCTCTGCCCACCAACCTGGATTGTAATGGCAATGTCCAGTTCTTCTGTAGCCATTTCATCTGTTTTGCTATCTTCTCAAAAGAAATATGGAATGTTTCAACATCTCTTTCCTCAAACTGTGGAAGAGTTTGTACAAAGTTAAACATCTCCCCATTGGGTTCTGATCTGGAAATAAGTCCCTCCTCATCTAGTGTCTCTTTTTTATCTGCCAGTATTTTAAACTGGAATTCCCTCTCTCTCTCTCTCTTTCTCTTTCCTTTTTCTCAAGCCTCACAATTTCTAATTCCCTTTCCTGTTTTCTTTCTCTCTCCTGCCTTTCTGTCTCTTCCCTTTCAAATGCCCTTTCTTTTTCTGTTTTTTCTTTTTCTTTTCCTTTTTCTGTTGCCTCTCGTTCAAGTTTCTTTCATTTCATTTGTTTGTGCAAGTCCAAGTTTCTTAATTTGTAACTGTAGCCTTACTACCTCCTGCTTGGATTCGGTAGTGCCAGATATCACTTCCACCTTTAAATGCTCTGCCATACCTTCAATTATGTCTGCTTTCTTTGCCTCTGCAGGTAAATCCAATTGTAATTTCTCCAGCATTTCCATGAACTTAGCTTTATTTACCTTTTGTAAGCCAGCCAAAGTTATAACTTCAACTCCTAGACAAGACTTGGCAACTGTCAAAGACATATTGCAGTCTCACCACTTCAAAAAAACCTCACAGCTCCTAAATCCAAAGTGCTTCTTGTGCTCATAACCTTAAGATTCACCAAGTCCAAACCAATCGAGGAATCTCAAATATACCCTGCATGGATCCCTGCTTTCTATTTTGGCAGGAGGATGATAAATGCAAAGCTGCCCAAATCCCAGGGGGAAACTTAAAGCAGCTGCCACAAATTTGCAATTTGTAATTACTTTGAGATGTGGGCTTTGAATTCAGTAAAAATAAGGCTACCAAGTCTTATAGGTTTCTTACAAAACTAAAATAAACATTTATTAATAGGAGAAATGATTTTAAGCACATACATAGATCTACAAAATACAACTATGATAACTTCTAAATCCCTAATTAGTCTAAAGCTCAGTTACACCTCCATTAAGGCAACAGTGAGACGCATAAGGTTTTAAAAGCCCAGGCAGGCAAAGTAACACACAATACCCTGAACAGTTAAATTCAAACTGAGTTTTTCTCAGCCTCAGTTCCTTGTAGACTGCAGCTTCAGGCTTAGATACTGGAGCCTTCTCACACTTGTTAGATCTTAGAATGCCTGCTGTTACAGACAGCCTTCCCTCCTTTATACATATTTCCCCTTTTAATGCAAATTCCCATTGTTTCACTCGATCTTTGGACATTCTATCTATCTAATTACAAAAATCCATCAAAGAACCAATTTTACCAGTAATCTTTGGGAAAAATAAACACACTGTTTCTTAACTAGCCAGGTGAAACATTTCACCCCCTCTTTTGCATTCAAGCTAGTCTGGTTTATTTAAAAATTTAGATGTTACATTTACGCCTATGTTGACCGACTTAACATTTCAAATCTAGCTTCTCTTCTGTTATATCAAAGCCTTCAGATCAGCTGCTTTTAATTTAATTAAGACCCCAAACACACACACACAGACCCATAGACACGCCTCATGATTACTCCACTTTACTATAAATTCTGATAACATTATGAAAATTATTATATCTTCCTGACAGTGAATCATGAGGGTTGAAGGTATAAGTCCTAATGCTGAGCTTGCTCTTGATGTCAGCCCTGTATAGCTGCAGTAAGACATCCTTGCTCCTGTACTCATGTCCTCTTGCAATGAAGGCCAACATCCCATTTGCCTTCCTGGCTGCTTGCTGCACCTGCCTGTCTAGACTCCATTGTAATAGTGTTTGTCTCTCCATGGCAACTCCAAGTGCTCCAACTTGCAAGATGAGAAGCTGTCCAGGAGTGTGTTGGAATAATCAAATTCTAGAGGTAACAAGGAGAATACAGAGTGGCAGAAGAGTTGGTAATCAAAGGACACAGAATTCAGAGAATTGACAAAACCCCGAAGCAACATGTGGAAAAAACGTTTCCGCGGTGAGTTTTGATCTGGAATGGACTGTTTGAACAGGTGGTGAATACAGATTCAACAATAACTTTAAAAAGGGAATTAGATAAACATTTGAAAAGGAAAAACAGCTGGAGGGTTATAGAGATCGAGCAGGGGAATCAGGCTGTGGGGAAAGAGCAGGGCAATAGTTTGAATTAAATTGCTCTTTCAATGGCTCCGCAGAGTCACAATCAGCTGCATGGCCTCTTTCTGTGCTGTTTCATTCTAGGTCTAAGCAGCACCCAGAAGGTCATCCTCCGCCATTTCCACCAACTCCAGCATGATGCCACTACCAAACACATCTTCCCTTCACCCCCCCCGGCGGCATTCCGCAGGGATTGTTCCCTCCGTGACACCCTGGTCCACTCCTCCATCACCCACTACACTTCAACCCCCTCCCACGGCACCTTCCCATGCAACCACAGAAGATGCAACACCTGCCCCTTTACTTCCCCTCTCCTCACTGTCCAAGGGCTCAAACACTCATTTCAAGTGAAGCAGCATTTCACTTGCACTTCCCTCAACTTAGTCTACTGCATTCGTTGCTCCCAATGTGGTTTCCTCTACATTGGAGAGACCAAACGCAGACTGCGTGACCGCTTTGCAGAACACCTTCGGTCTGTCCACAAGCATTACCCAGACCTCCCTGTAGCTTGCCATTTCAACACTCCACCCTGCTCTCATGCCCAAATGTCCATCCTGGCTTGCTGCATTGTTCCAGTGAAGCTCAACGCAAACTGGAGGAACAGCACCTCATCTTCCAACTAGGCATTTTACAGCCTTCCGGACTGAATATTGAGTTCAACAATTT
>NW_027598436.1:2500-44794 GCF_964194155.1 Cetorhinus maximus | reverse complement strand
GGCACAGAGAGAGAGAGAGTGAGCGGGGCACAGAGAGAGAGAAAGTGGGACGCAAAGAGGGAGAGAGAGATAGAGGCGGGGGCAGAGGGAGAGAGAGAGTGAGCGGGGCACAGAGAGAGAGAGAGTGGGGCACAGAGAGGGAGAGAGAGATAGAGGCAGGGGCAGAGGGAGAGAGGGAGAGAGAGAGGCGGGGCGGAGGGAGAGGGAGAGAGATATAGAGGCGGGGGCAGAGGGAGAGGGAGAGAGAGATAGAGGCGGGGGCAGAGGGAGAGGGGGAGAGAGAGAGAGAGAGAGGCAGGGGCAGAGGGAGAGGGGGAGAGAGAGAGAGAGGCAGGGGCAGCGGGAGAGGGGGAGAGAGAGAGAGGTGGGGGCAGAGGGAGAGAGAGAGAGAGAGAGGCGCCGGTAGAGGGAGAGGTGGGGAGAGAGAGAGAGATAGAGGCGGGGCAGAGGGAGAGAAAGAGAGAGAGGCGGGGGCAGAGGGGGAGGGGGAGAGAGAGAGAGAGAGAGGCGGGGCGGAGGGAGAGGGGGAGAGAGAGAGATAGAGGCGGTGGCAGAGGGAGAGAGAGAGAGAGAGATAGAGGCGGGGGCAGAGAGAGAGAGAGAGGGAGACAGTGGGGCACAGAGAGGGAGAGAGTGGGGCACAGAGAGGGAGAGAGCGGGGCACAGAGAGGGAGAGAGCGGGGCACAGAGAGGGAGAGAGCGGGGCACAGAGAGGGAGAGAGCGGGGCACAGAGAGGGAGAGAGCGGGGCACAGAGAGGGAGAGAGCGGGGCACAGAGAGAGAGAGTGGGGGCACAGTGAGAGAGAGTGGGGCACAGAGAGAGAGAGTGGGGCACAGAGAGAGTGTGAGAGGGGCACAGAGAGAGAGTGAGAGGGGCACAGTGAGAGTGTGAGAGGGGCACAGAGAGAGTGTGAGAGGGGCACAGAGAGAGTGTGAGAGGGGCACAGAGAGAGTGTGAGAGGGGCACAGAGAGAGTGTGAGAGGGGCACAGAGAGAGTGTGAGAGGGGCACAGAGAGAGTGTGAGAGGGGCACAGAGAGAGTGTGAGAGGGCACAGAGAGAGTGTGAGAGGGGCACAGTGAGAGTGTGAGAGGGGCACAGTGAGAGTGTGAGAGGGGCACAGTGAGAGTGTGAGAGGGGCACAGTGAGAGTGTGAGAGGGGCACAGAGAGAGTGTGAGAGGGGCACAGAGAGAGTGTGAGAGGGGCACAGAGAGAGTGTGAGAGGGGCACAGTGAGAGTGTGAGAGGGGCACAGTGAGAGTGTGAGAGGGGCACAGAGAGAGTGTGAGAGGGGCACAGAGAGAGTGTGAGAGGGGCACAGAGAGAGTGTGAGAGGGGCACAGAGTGTGAGAGGGGCACAGAGAGAGTGTGAGAGGGGCACAGAGAGAGTGTGAGAGGGGCACAGAGAGAGTGTGAGAGGGGCACAGAGAGAGTGTGAGAGGGGCACAGTGAGAGTGTGAGAGGGGCACAGTGAGAGTGTGAGAGGGGCACAGTGAGAGTGTGAGAGGGGCACAGTGAGAGTGTGAGAGGGGCACAGTGAGAGTGTGAGAGGGGCACAGTGAGAGTGTGAGAGTGGGGCACGGAGAGAGTGTGAGAGGGGCACAGAGAGAGTGTGAGAGGGGCACAGAGAGAGAGTGAGAGGGGCACAGTGAGAGTGTGAGAGGGGCACAGAGAGAGTGTGAGAGGGGCACAGTGAGAGTGTGAGAGGGGCACAGACAGAGTGTGAGAGGGGCACAGTGAGAGTGTGAGAGGGGCACAGTGAGAGTGTGAGAGGGGCACAGTGAGAGTGTGAGAGGGGCACAGACAGAGTGTGAGAGGGGCACTGAGAGAGAGTGAGAGGGGCACAGTGAGAGTGTGAGAGGGGCACAGTGAGAGTGTGAGAGGGGCACAGTGAGAGTGTGAGAGGGGCACAGTGAGAGTGTGAGAGGGGCACAGTGAGAGTGTGAGAGGGGCACAGAGAGAGTGTGAGAGGGGCACAGAGAGAGTGTGAGAGGGGCACAGAGAGAGTGTGAGAGGGGCACAGTGAGAGTGTGAGAGGGGCACGGAGAGAGTGTGAGAGGGGCACAGAGAGAGTGTGAGAGGGGCACAGAGAGAGTGTGAGAGGGGCACAGAGAGAGTGTGAGAGGGGCACGGAGAGAGAGTGAGTGGGGCACAGAGAGAGTGTGAGAGGGGCACAGAGAGAGTGTGAGAGGGGCACGGAGAGAGAGTGAGTGGGGCACAGAGAGAGAGAGTGAACGGGGCACAGAGAGAGAGAGAGTGTGGGGCACAGAGAGAGAGAGAGTGAGTGGTGCACAGAGAGAGAGAGTGAGTGGGGCACAGAGAGAGAGAGAGAGAGAGAGTGAGTGGGGCACAGAGAGAGAGAGAGAGAGTGAGTGGGGCACAGACAGGGCGAGAGAGAGAGAGAGCGGGGCACAGAGAGAGAGAGAGAGAGAGAGAGGCATGCAGACAGAGAGGCAGAACACAGTGAGAGCTCACAAATAGACAGGGAGCACAAGAGCAGGTATACAGTGAGCTCACATTCATCCCAAAGCACAGTCTGCAGCTTTGGCGCCTGGTGAATGAATTAATAACAAAAAGACGAGCTGGTGTAGGATAAGAACCAGCAGAGGTTCAGGAACTGAAAGTTTGACAAAGCAGTGATATCACCGGAAAAGGTTTTACGGCAGAGATTCTCTGTCACCCTTTCAGACTCCACCAGATGTTCAGATGTTCCTGACTACACTGAGACTACAACCGGATATAATACTGAGCTACCAAAACCACTGGTCACTCCTCAGTGAATCACATTCAACTGGTTTCATGAAGGCAGTCAAATGGTGCTGTCACATGTGGCCCCTATACATGTTCCATATCAACTCCATGACAAGGTGTTAACCGTGGCTCAGTGAGAGCACTCATGCCTCAGTCGGAAGTTGTAGGACCCCCTGCTCCAGAGACTCCAGCACATCATCCAGGCTGACACACCCAGTGCAGTACTGAGGGAGTGCCGCAGTGTCCGAATTGGCATCTTTCAGATGAGATGTTAAGCCAAAGCCCCATCAGGCCTCAGGTGGACGACAGGGAGATCCTGCCTCACTATTTCGGAGGAGAACGGGGGGGACCTTCTCCCCGGTGTCCTGGCCAATATTTAACCGCTCGCGTATCTCGCTGCCATTTCCGGGATCTTGCTGTGTGAAAATTTCCTGGGATCCCTGAAACTCTGAGCCGAGCTTATTGAGCATGAACACAACTTGTTCACGGTCCCAGTAAAACCAACGCCCTCCTCTCACTCACTCATTACCATCCACAAGGCTTTAAAGTGACAGTCTCACCCTCCCTGCACCACACTCCTGGGCAGCCTTACCCCCGCTCCTCAATGGTGAAGAAAGATTGTGTGTTTATTTCCTCACCTCCCTTGTTTACTAGGGCAACAAGATTTCACTTTTTAAAAAAAAATTAATCAGAAATAAAACCAGAGACTCCCATCGCCTTAATCCAGACAGGCACCCCCAGCACGGTACTGAGGGAGTGCTGCACTGTCAGAGGTGCCACCTTTCGGAAACCGAGGCACTGTTTGCCCTCTCTGGTAAGGCTAGAATACCCCTTGCCACTTTTTCGAAGCAGAGCAGGGGAGTTTCTACCCCGTGCCTCTCCCCCCCACCCCAACACCAACCACCCCCCAACTGCCTGGCCAGTATTTATCCTTCAGACAATGTCATGAGAACAGATGAGAACAGATCGATATCCCGTCAGAATGCAGCTTTGTGGGATCTTGCTGTGCAGAGCTGGTCATCCAGAGGCCCAGGGGACATGGGTTCAAATTCCATTTTGCCAATGTGACCAAACTTTGACTGTAAACGATGGGGGGGGGGGGTGGGGGGGAGTGGGGGTGTGGGGGGGGAGTGTGTCAGGCGTTATATAAATGCAGGTCTTGCCCTCGTATAAACTGTCAAACGACCCACATCGCCTACTTTTCTCCATCAAACCTTCCCCCCCCCTCCTCGTCCAAGCTCTGGGAGGGGGGGAGGGGGCCACTTCAACAGGGGGGAATGAAGAGGAAGGGATCGGACCCCAGGACAGGGTCACCCAGATGTGACTGAGACCATTCCGGGCCGACCCTTTGCTTATCCCCGAGTAACATCATCACCTCCCATTCCCCAACCCCCAAACCCCAACCCCCAACCCTTCCAATCCCAAATTCCTGCCACCGCGGGCGCTACAGTGTTAGGATTTAAAAAAAATATATATATATATAAAAGCCAAAAAAACAAGACTGATTCAAAACATCTGGTTTAGGAATTGACAGAAGCGTCAGTGTCTCCTTCGGGGGATCTGCACTGAAACCTGGGGGGTGGGTGTGGGGGGTATTATTTGGGATGGGGGGTGAGGGGGGGTATATTATTGGGATGGGGATGGGGGTGGGAGAGGGTCTGTAAATAAGGGGAGCTTCACATGATGAGCAATTCCCTTTTAATTGCCAGTTTCACATTTAATACTGAACTTGCCACGCCCATCCCTAAGAAGAAGTGTATATTATTTTTATAAACAGAACGGTTTCGCCTTCAGACTCTAGCTGCTGCTGTTGCGGAGGTGCAAAGATTATTTTCTTAAAATAAAGTTTAAAACCGCCCCCATGAGCTTTAAGTTCGGGCTGGTTTTCAGCCCAGTCTATAGCCTAATTTTTTTTAATATATATATTTGGGGAGGGGTGGGAATTTCTTTATTAAATACTCTCCCTGAAAAGAAAACGACTTCATGCTTCTGTTGATGAGAGTCAAAGTCCTGCCCTTGAGGGGGACTGGGGTTGATCTAAAAGACAGACTGGGGTCAATTTCAAGGTGCAGTGAGATTTTTAGCTGAAATTGACAGCGAAACAGCAGCCAACCCACCCACCCCAACCCAACCAACCCACCCACCCCAACCCTGAAACTGATCCCAACAAACAACTCGCGAGTAGCAACCCAACTTCTAAAGTGAGGAGAGAGAGAGAAAACAAAAAAAGAATAGCTGCCAGTGAGTTCCTTTCTCAAAAGAAGATCGAGATCACAAGAAGAAAAGGAATCGATTTCCAGAGGGAGACAGTCCTTACCTGGGATCCCTGAAACTCTGAGCCGAGCTTCGCTGAGTTCGAGCCTGGGAAAACGCGATGAACACACAACTCGTTCACAGTCCCAATAAAACCAACGCCCTCCTCACACTCACTCATTACCATCCACAAGGCTTTAAAGTGACAGGCTCACCCTCCCTACGCCACACTCCTGGGCAGCCTTCACCCTCCTCCTGAACGGTGAACAAGGATTGTGTGTGTTTGTTTCCTCACCTCCCTTGTTTATTATTGGCAGTATTTTTAAAAAAATTTTTTATCAGAAGATAAGTCCCAACTCCAGAGACTCCCATCGCCTTAATCCAGACTGGCACCCCCCCAGCGCGGTACTGAGGGAGTGCTGCACTGTCAGAGGTACCACCTTTTGCCTCTCAGTTAGGAGACCCTGTGTTGGGAGTCCCATTTCCAGAGGCTTTCATCCCCTTAATCCAGACTGGCACCCCCCCAGCGCGGTACTGAGGGTGTGCTGCACTGTCAGAGGTACCACCTTTCAGATGAGACGTGAAACCGAGGCACTGTCTGGTAAGGCTAGAATACCTCGTGCCACTTTTTGGAAGCAGAGCAGGGGAGTTTCTACCCCACCCCACTGGCCTGGCAAATATTTATTCCTTCAGCCGACATCTTGAAAACAGATTATCTGATCGATATCCCATCAGTGTGCCGTTTGTGGGAGCTGGCTGTGCAAAGAGACAGTAAGTGTAACGGCAATGTGACTGGACTAGTGATCCAGAGGCTCAGGCTAATGTCCTGCGGACAGGGGTTCAAATCCCACCACTGCATCCGGTGGAATTTAAATTCAATTAAGTTTCAGTAATGGCGCCCATGAAACTGTCATCGATTGCTGTAAAAACCCATCTGTTCACTAACCCTCTTTAGGGAAGGAAACCTGCTGTGCTTACCTGGTCTGACCTACATGTGACTCCAGACCCACAGCAATGTGGTTGACTCTTAACTGCCCCTCTGAAATGGCCCTAGCAAGTTCAAGAGCAGTTAGGGATGGGCAACAAATGCTGGCTTTGCCAGTGACACCCACATCCCATGAAAGAATAAATTTTAAAAATTGGTTCTTGCATTTCCTACACTTCAAAAGCCAGCTGTAAGCAGCTGGGGCGCGCTGACATAAAAGGTCCTATAGAAATGCAAGTTTTATTTGTTATTACATGGATTCCTGGGAAATTTGCCCCTGTTTTAAAGGGGTAAAATTGGTGATTAGGCATTCTAGACTGTGCTTGAGTGAGTTGGAAGCCATTTCCTGTTGTTTGGGCATTACATTCAGCGATCCGATTTGTTTCCCTATGAAAACCAAATACATTTTGCATTGGACAACAAAAAATAGAGGGTGATGTGCTTACTAATCTTAAAGTTAACTAATAGCACCAACTCGATGGGCCGAAGGGCATCTTCTGCATCCTGTGATTCTGTGAACTGACTCCCCCTCTGCTCCACCCAAGCCCCTCACCAACTCCACCTTCCCTGTGTAGGCAGGATTTTGAATTACATTGAGGCAGTGTTGGATGCAAATGAAGATTGCACATCAAGCTGTACTGAGAGGGCACTGCCAACCATTTGGGGCTGGCGCTGGTCTTTGGAACCTTCTACAAGTTTTGCTACAGTGTTTTCACTTAAACCCCTCCAGCCCAAAGAGAACACACCATACAATGCAGCTGAAAATAAATGTGGCATACTTAACAGTGCTTGTATTTAAACCCAGCCTCGCTCCTCCCTATCTCTGTATCTTACCCAATCCTACAAGCCTCCGAGATCTCTGTGCTCCACCATTTTTGGCCTCTTGCGCATCCTCAAATTTCTCAGCTCCAACATCGGCAGCCGTGCCTTCAGCTGCCTCTGGCTTAAAAATCTGGAATTCTCTCCCTAAACCTCTCTACCTCGCTCTCCTCCTTTAACACGCTCCTTAGAACCTGCCTCTTTAACCAAGCTCTCAGTCCCCCGTCCTAATATTTTCATATTTGGCTCAAAGTCAATTTACTTTGGATAATGCTTCCCTGAAGCACCTTGGAACTCTTACATGGGAATTGGGAGTGGGAGGAGGCCACTCGGCCCTTCAAGCCTGCTCCACCATTCAATACGGTCACAAATGATCTGATTGTAACCTCAACTCCACATTCCCGCCTACCCCCGATAACCTTTCACCCCCTTGCTTATCAAGAATCTATCCAGCTCTGCCTTAAAAATATCCAAAGGCTCTGCTTCCACCGCCTTTTAAGGAAGAGAGTTCCAAAGACTCACTATCCTCTGAGGTAAAAAGTTTCTTAACTATATATAAAAAACTTCACTATATAAAAGGTGCTATACAAATGCAACTCCTCACTGTCATTGTCACTGGGGATTAGGCATCATTTTTATGCCACGCACCCCCTCAGTGTCTTGCTAAAGGCTATATGGTGAAGACATGTCCCTTTAACCAGCTGGGACTCCTCCCTCCATCCCACCTCCTCGCGAGCAGCTTTGAAAGAGCTCATAGTTAAAATCCAGGGGAGGGTTGCTTCAGAGAGCAAGTTTGCTGACTTGGGCTGTAACAGCCTCCTAAAGTGTGAAAAAGCAGCTGTCTGCACCAGTGCCACACAGCCCTGCTGTGTCCCGCTTCAGAAAGGCTATTCAATGCTGAACAGATTAATTCACGGATCAGCCCCAACAGTGTTACAAACCTCTGTGTTTGTCGGGTAACGCGACTCCACAGTGTAAAATAAATTTACACTTCAGCCCTCTTACTCCAAAGTTTAATTTGCTCGAGCTATCTGCTCTGGGCTGGAGAGGAACTTGCCATGGGATGGGGAAGGTCCAGTTGTCCATGTGATCCACGTGGGTACCAATGACATAGACAGGGCGAGGAAAGAGGTTCTGCTTAGGGGCTAAACGAGGACGCAGAATCTCAAAGGCAGTCTCTGGATTGTTACCTGGGCCATAAGCAAATTAGTGTCCGGTAAATAAGATTAGGGAGATAAATGCGTGGCTCAGAGATCAAAGTGGAAGAAATGGGTTTCGATTCGTGAGGCACTGGTACCAGGGAAAGCAGGAGCTGTACTGTTGGAACAGCCTTTACCTGAACCAGTGTCCTGGTGAGTCATATAACTAGGGTGGTAGAGAGTGTTTCAGACTAAATAGTGGGGGGGCAAGGGGTCATGTGAGGGGAGATGTGGTAAATCAAAGGGAAGCAACGAAGTAATGGAGCAAGGTAACGATTTGGGTGATGATAACCAGATTGTGACATGAAAGGACACAGCATACAAACTTAAGAGTGTGCCAGCAGATAAGGTCAGAGATTGCAAAAACGGTAAAAGACTCTGGCTAGAGTTTTTCCGTTGGTGAGTTGGGGGCGGGGCCCGCTCGCCGACGCGAAAATGACGCGGGATGACATTGGGAGGAACCCCCGGCGTCACCCCGCCCCATTTAAATATTGAGGCCATTGACAGGATAATTAAGCCAATTAAAGACCCTGCCCTTTGAACTTTAAGGCTGGCGGGCAGGCCAGGAGCCCCAGCGGACTCCTGATAATACGTGAAACCTCGGGCAGAATTTAGCCCTCGGATGGCGTGTGGGCCCCAGCGGCTCGGCGGTGGGCGGGCAGCCGAACTCCGCCACCGAAACGGGCCCCGCCGCCATTTTGAGTGGGCGGGCCAATTAAGGCTATGCGCAATTGAGGCCATTGACAGGATAATTAAGCTAATTAAAGGCCCTGCCCGTCCAACCTTAAGACTGGTGGGCAGGCCGGGAGCCCCGGCGGGCTTCAGATAACACATGAAACCTCATCCACTGGCGGGATGAGGTTTCATGTCTGTTTTTAAAAGCTTTAATAAACTATATGTAATATTTATTAACATGTCCCATCTCGTGTGACATTGTCACATGAGAGGGGCATGTTAATAATTTTTTTATTTTGCTATTTTTTAGGTTTATTAAACTTTCAGTGCTCTCCCTGAGACAGCACTTAGTCTCAGATGTAGAGCAAGATGTAGAATCAGTTTGGGTAGAGGGAAGGAATAGGAAAGCTAAGAAGTCACTTGTGAAAGTAATTTATAAGCCCCCTAATAACACAGTTACAAAGTAGGGCCGAGTATACAGGAAGAAATAACTGGCACATGTGAGAAAGATACCACAATAATCATGGGTGACTGTAATCTACATGTAGATTGGCTGAATCAGAATAGCCTTGGAAATGAATTCATAAAGTGTATGCAGGGCAATTTGTTAGAGCAGTAAGTTCTAGTGTCAACCAGGGAGAAGGCTATCCTAGACCTGGTGATGTGCAGTGAGGCAGGATTAATCAATATCCTCTGAGCAAAGGAGCCTCTAGGTGACAGCGATCATAACATGATAGAATTTCACATTCAGTTTGAAGGTGAGAAGTGTGGGACTAAGACTAGTGTTTTAAATCTGTAAAGGTAATTATAAGCGTCTGAAGGCAGAGTTGGCTAAAGTGAACTGGGAAACTAGGTTAAAAGGTAAGACGGTAGAGATTGAGTGGCAGACTTCTTAATAACTCTCAGCAAAGATTTATCCCAGTGAGGAAGAAAACTCTTTGAGAAGGATGTATCATCTGTGACTAAATAAGCAAGTGAAGGATCCTATCAAATTGAAAGAAACACTGTACAATTCTGTGAAGATTGATGGCAGGTCAGAAGATTGGATAGGTTTTAAGCACCAGAAAAGAACGACAAAAAGGAATAAGAAAAGAGGAAGAAGGTAGAGTATGAGAGAAAGCTAACTAGAAATATTAAAAACAGATAGTAAGGTTTATACAAGGATTTAAAAAGGAAAAAAATAACTAAAGCAAGCGTTGGTCCTCTAGAGAGTGAGCCTGGGGAATTGATCATGGAAAGCAAGGAAATGGTGGAAGCATTGAACAAGTATATTGTGTCTGTTTTCACTGTAGAAGCCTTAGAAAACTTCCCAAAGATACTTGAAAATAAAGAGGTAAAAGGGAGGGAGGAGCTTAAAAGAATCACCAAAGGGAAAAGGCACTGGGAAAACTATTAAACCTAAAGACTGACAAGCCTCCAGGATCTGATGGACTGCATCCTAGGGCCTTAACAGAAGTGGCTGCAGAGATAGTAGAGACACTGGTTATAATCTTCCAAAATTCCTTAGATTCTGGAAAGGTCCTAGCAAATTGGAAAATAGCAATTGTAACACCTTTCTTCCAAGGAGGGAGGGAGACAGAAAACAGGAAACAATAGGCCAGTTAGCCTAACACCCATCATAGGAAAATTGCTAGAATCCATTATTAAGGACAGGATACTCAGAAAATCATAATGGGATCAGGCAGAGTCAACATAGTTTTGTGAAAGGGAAACCATGTTTAACTAATTTATTAGAGTTCTTTGAAGAAGTAACAAGGAAGGTGGATAAAGGGGAACCTGTAGATGTGCTCACTTGGAGACTGTGTACAGATTTGGTCTCATTTAAAAAGGGTATGATTGTGTTAGAAGGAAAGCAGAGAAGTTTCACTTGACTCATTGCTGGGATGAAGGAGTTATCTTGTGAAGAAAGGTTGAACAGGTCGGGCCTGTCTCCGTTGGAGCTTAGGAGAGTGAGAGGTGATCTTATTGAAACGTATAAGTTCCTGAGGGGACTTCACAGGGTGGGTACCAGGGGGATGTTTCTTCTTGAGCGGGAGCCTAAAACTAGGGGGACACGGTTTAAAAATAAGAGGTGGAGATGAGGAGAATTTTTTTTCTCTGAGGGTTGTTGGTGTGTGGAATTCCCTCCCCCAGAAAGCAGTGGAGGTCGGGTCATTGAACTTATTCAAGGCTGAGTTAGACAGATGTTTTGATAAACAACGGAGTTATGGGTCATGGGGGGCAGACAGGAAAGCGGAGCGGAGACCACAACCATGATCTTATTGAATGGCAGAGCAGGCTCGAAGGGCTGAATGGCCTACTCCTGCCCTTTTAAGTCCCATGTTCCTCTGAAAGTTCATCTTCAGTATGGATTGTGCTATTATTTCATCGCTTCATTCTAATTAATAGATAGGTTCATATTTCACTGCATGAATCAACTTTTAATTTTCAGGAGTGCACGGAATACAGGAGTGAGCAGTGCTCAAGCTGCATGTTATCAGGATGGAGCGCTTTGATGTCTCTCAGATGAACCGACCTTGTTTGCTTTCTCAGTGGGCGTAAAGATTCCACGGCACTATTTCAAAGAAGAATGGGGAGATTATCCCTGGGTGTCCTGGCCAATATTCACCCCTCAATCAACAGCACGGAAGGCAGATTAAAACAAAATGCTGCGGATGCTGGAAATCTGATGTGAAAACCAAAAAATGCTGGAAGCACTGAGCAGGTTGGGCAGCATCGGCGGAGAGAAATAGGGTTAATGTTCCGGCTGAAACACTAACTCAGTTTCTCTTCACAGATGCTGCCTGACCTAGATTGGAGCGAACTGTCTCATTGTAGCTGGTATGTGCTGGTATAGATACAGGACACTGAAACCCTTCTGAACTGCACATAGCTGACAGCTTATATCCCCATGCAGCCTATGTAACATCGTGTTGTTTGACTATGTCACCTGATCAGGCAAAGGACGATCCTGGTGTCTTGATAATAAGGAATATGTATTGAATAGACCTTGTGAGAGGTCTCACACTTGCTGTCTTTACTGATGCTCTAACTTATGGACAGGTTCAGTTATTGGCATTGGGGCGGGGGGTTGGTGGTGTAGTGTGTGGTGGTATTGTCATTGGGCTAGCGTCCCCAGGGTAACGCTCTGGCAATTGGGTTTGAATCCCACCACGGCAAGTAATTGAATTTTGAATCCAATAAAAACCTGGAATTAAAAGTCTGATGATGACCATGAAACCATTGCTGATTGTTGTTAAAAACTCATCTGGTTCACTAATGCCCTTTGGGGAAGGAAATCTGCTGTCCTTACCTGGTCTGGCCTACATGTGATTCCAGACCCCCCCCACAGCAATGTGGTTGACTCGTAACAGCCCTCTGCACAAGGGCAATTAGGGATGGGCAATAAATGCCAGTGACACCCACATCCCATGAACAAATTTTAACAAGTCAGTAAGTAGAGGTACCAATCTCTGTAGAAAACCAAAGTCATCGGAGTTTGGTACATCCCATCTCTGGACTCCTTCACTGCCACTGGCCAAAATCCTGGAGCTCCCTTCCTAACAGCGCTACCAACACCACATGGTTCAAGAAGGCAGCTCACCACCACCTCCTCAAGGGCAACTAGGGATGGGCAATAAATGCTGGCCCAGCCAGAGAAGCCCCCATCCCGTGAACGAATAAAATGAAAAATGGGAGTTCCTGGAGGTTTGTCTTGTCCCTACCTGCGAAACAACAATGAGATAAAAAAGAAATTTACATTTATGTAGCTCCTTTCCCATCTTCAGGGCATCCCACGGTGCTCCACAGCTAATGAATAGTGAGGCCACTGTTTCTTACACAGGCAAAGATGGCAGCCAATAGGCGCATAGCAAGCTCCCACCAACAGCAAATGAGGTAAACGACCACTCACTTTGTGTTAGTTTTGTTGAGGGCACTGGGAGAGCTTCCTGCTCCTCATCAACAGGATCTTTTACAACCAAACATGAAAATGTAATCAAATAATGGCCTGATTTGCATAGTTAGAGGTGATTTGCATGATCATTGTATTGCAGTCTGCAGTAGTAACGATCCAAAATCATTTCTCAGGAATTTTTTGGCCTGTTCGAAAGCAGAAAAAATCAACTGGGAGCGAGAGAGGAAAAAGAAACAACAAGAGTCTGACACAAATAAGAATACTCTGCCCTATTACTATTACTAATACTATTACTAATACTATTGCTAATACTAGGCAATATTAATTGGCTGGTAATTGGCTCACCTCTGATGGCCTGAAGCTAAGGGAAGTGAAAGGGCTTCAGAATCAGATGGGATAAGGAATCAGTTTAAGAGGTGGAAAGGACCGATTTTGGGCATCAGCTGTGGCAGTTTCACATCTGACTGAGGCAGCACGAAAGAGAAAAGTTGATTTTTATCAAAAGGTAGAGAAACACAAGAAAATGTAAAAATCTTAACGGTCAGAAAAACTGATTTTTTTTAATAAGCAAGTGGCTAAACTAGCATTGCAGAACTTCTAACATGACTCAGTGACTTCTTTGTACAGAAGGCAAGAACGTAAAGAAGTGGCAGAAGTCTCTTTGGGGCTTAGCCAAAGTAGGCCTATCAGCCATGGTTCTACCTTCTGATCACTGTCCACTGACCCCCACCCGCACCCGCACCACCCCCCACCCACCTCCTCCCCCCGGCCCCCTTCCCTTTCTGGAAAGCTGTATGGATATGGTAGTGCAAAAGTAATGTTACTGGATTAATAGCTCCAAGGTCTGGGGTCCATCCAGAAAATGTGAGTTCAGACCCCACCATAGTAGGTTGAGAATTCAAATTCAGTTTTTATAAAAAACAGGTATCAGTAAAAGTGACCGTGATTGGTCACTTTGGTCAGATTGTCGTGAAAGGCCGTTTGGTTCACTCATGTAACCTTGGGGGAAAAGCAACCTGTTGCCCTTACCTGGCTGGGCCTATGTGTGACTCCAGTCCCAAGCCAACATGGTTGAACTGCCCTGTGAAGTGGTCAAGCAAGCCATTCAGTCGTATCAAACTGCCACCAGGAAGAAGGCCAATCACTGACAGCAACAACAGCTTACATTTATATAGTGCCTTTAATGTAGTAAAATGTCCCCAGGTGCTTCGCAGGAGAGTTACCGAGCAAAGTTTGACACCGAGACACATAAGGAGATATTAGGACAGGTGACCAAAAGTTTGGAAAGGCATAGATTTTAAGGTACATCTTAAGGGAGAAAAGAGAGGGAATTCCAGATCTTAGGGCCTTGGCAGCTGAAGGCACAGCCGCCAACAATGGAACAATTAAAATCAATGAGTAATAGTCCATAAATATCGGCCTACAGCTTGAGAATGAGCAAAATAATAATTGTGTGCTCAGATGTCAGGCGTTGACAGGATCAGCCTTGGTTATAATGCCCTCCATAGTCAAATAGCTCACTAATGAAGTTCGGCCCATTGGAGAGCTGCTGCAATCCACAGAATTACCCAACCAACCTCACCCTGCACCTTGCGGGGGCAGGGGGGGTGGTGGTGGGGTGAAGGTCAAAGAGGGGAAACTAGCCAATGGCAGGATACACTGTAGGAGGGGGACAAAATTTAACCTTGGCAGGGGCATGAAACAGGCACACATAGGACAGATCAGGCAATGACAGCAGATTTCCTTCCCTAAAGGACACTAGTGAACCAGATGGGTTTTTACAACAACAGTTTCGTGGTCGTCATCAGACTTGAATTCCACATTTTCAGTCAATTCAAATTTCACCATCTGCCGTGGTGGGATTCGAACCCCGGTCCCCGGAGCATTACCCTGGGTCTTTGGAATGCTAGCCCAGTGACAATACCACCACCTCCAGCAAAGTTAAATTCCACCCCCAGTATCTGGTTCGTTCTGGCCTGAGCAGAGGGCTGTGGTAAAGAAAGAGTTAAACTGAAGGCAATGTTTAAAGCTGGTTTTGGTGGTGTAAAGTAGGACATGTGACTTCAATTAGGTTGCCTGGCGACATGAATAGATGTCATTTTTTTTCCCAAACTGTTGAGACCACCCAGTGCATCCGCAGGCTTGATGAGCCGGAAAGGCTGGGGCAGTGGTCAGACCGAGTAGTCGTGCTCACTCCCCGATCACATCCTGACTCGCTCGCTCGCTCACGAACGGACAGGACATTGTACTTCAGCTTTCCCACCTCATCCCTATCGAACATTTCCACACCGACGGGATCCAGTTCCTCCTGGGATATTAGGGAACGGGCGACCTGAGAGACATTTCTCTTGGAAAAGTTTCCGTCGGAGACTAGCTGGACATACGTTTTCCCTTTGGGAATACGCCAGGGCCTGTAGGTCTCTTTGCCCGTGAGCTAGTCCCGTTCGATTGTTCAGAAACCATGTGAAGAAACAAGAGAATTTTATTTTGTTTTTATTTATTCTTTCGTGGATCCGGGCAGTACTAGGCCAGGCCAGCGCTTGTTGCCCTGCCTTAATTGTCCTTGGACTTGCTAGTTCAGTCAGTAGGAAGCGAAGAGTCAACCACATTGCTGTGGGTCTGGAGTCACATGTAGGCCAGGCCAGGTAAGGACAGCAGATTTCCTTCCCCTAAAGGACATCAGAGGGCCAGATGGGGTTTTTATTTTAAACCTCAAAAAAATGATGGTTTTGTGGTTACTATTTCTGAGACTAGTTTTGTTTTCCAGATTATTAATAGCATTTAAATTACACCAGCCACTGCGGAGGGATTTGAACCCACACCCCCAGCATTCCTAGTTTTAGTGACATTACCACTGCACTGCCATCTCCCCCTAGATGTTCACATGGTGAAGGCCATTTGGGCAATCTGGAACAGATCACCTCCCTCTCATTACAGTATCTAATTGTTTCTCTCTGAGTCAGCAGCTTCTGGGCTCCAGTCCCACTCCAAGGCGTGAGAACAAAACTCTAGGCTGGCACTCCAGTGCAGTACCGAGGCAGTGATACACTGTCGGAGGTGTCACCTTTCGGGCGAGATATCAAATCAAGCCTGATCTCTCAGGTAGACATACAATATTTTATGGCACTATTTCGAAGGAAAACAAGGGAGTCCCCTCCCTGTATAATTTAAAAAAAAATTCTTTAATGTGACGTGGACCCCGCTGACTAGACCAGCATTTATTGCCCATCCCTAATAGCCTTTGAGAATGCGGTGGTGAGCTGCCTTCTTGAACCACCGCAGTCCGTATGATGTATGGGTGTACACCCACAGTGCTGTTTGGGTGAGAGTTCCAGAATTTTGACCCAGCGACAATGAAGGAACGGTGATATATTTCCAAGTCAGGATGGTGTGTGGCTTGGAGGGGAACTGGCAGGTGGTGGTGTTCCCATGCATTTGCTGTCCTTGACCTTCTAGGTGGTAGTGGTCGTGAATTTGGAAAGTGCTGTCGATGGAGCCTTGGTGAGTTGCTGCACTGCATCTTGTAGATGGTACACACTGCTGCCACTGTTCCTCGGCGGTGGAGGGAGTGAATGTTTAAGGTGGGGGATGGGGTGTCAATCAAGTGGCCTCTTTGTCCTGGGTGGTGTCGAGCTTCTTGAGTGTTGAGGGACAGAAAACGCTGGAAATGCTCAGCAGGTCAGAAAGTATCGATGGAAAGGGAAACAGTTAATGTTTCAACTCATTGTCACTTCATCTCTTTACCTCTCCCTATGTCGTTCCCAGTATTTATTCCTCAATCAACAACGGAACTTGAGTAATGCTGTAAAAAAAGAGACACGCTGTCCAAGCTTTTCATTTTGCACTCACCAGGACAGATTCACCAGAATACCAAATAGTAAAAGGAACAACAATTTATACTGCACGAGAAGAGAATGCTGATTGGTTGGCAAGCAGCTTCTGATTGATGGAGGTGTTAATACAACAGTGACTACCTTTCAAGAAGTGGTTCATTGTCTGTAAAATGCTTTGGGACATTTTAATGACTCCAAGGTCTTTACATCCACTTAGCTACCTGGAAATTTATCCTACATGTTGGTCATTCTTTGACTGAGAAGAATTTCCCTGTAACTCTTGTAGAGTTAAAACAATTAACTAAATTAACAATAACAAGGGAGAAATCAAGCACAGCCCCTAATTCAGGTCAGCTGTAAAACCAAGGATAAAGTTTAAAGGAAACTTACAAACATTAAACCAAAATGTGATTAAAGAGAATTTCCCTGTATCCGTCATAAAATTACCTTTTACTAATTAGATCACCTGTCCCCTAGTCCTGGTAATTTTATTTGAAATTGTATTCCAGGTTAATTCTTTTCTATGGCCTGTAACAACTTTATATAAGATTGTCTCTCAGAGGCCTTCTGTCCAGGCTAAAAGGCTTCTCCTTATTCAGTTCTGTCCCTATAACTCAGATCTCACTGACGTCGGTGATCAGCTATGTGGCTCTTCTGTCCACTGCCTCCAGCATTTAGATGTCTTCCTTATTTCTGAGTGACCAGATCTGGATGCAGTGTTCGAGATGAGGTCCAACGAGAGCTCTGTTAGTTTGATCACTCCTTCCTCCGACCTTTACTCAGCTATTTTGGGCGAGATGGGAATTGTTATTTAGGAGCTGAGTTGTTATGTTCTGAAATGCACTGCTTGAAAGGGCAATGGAAGCAGACCCAATAACAGCTTTCAAAAGGGAATCGGATAAATACTTGAAAAGGAGAAAACAAAGAGTGCAGGGCTATGGGGAAAGAGCAGGGGAGTTAATTAATTACTCACTCAGAGAGTTGGCATAGGGACAATGGCCAAATAGCCTCCTCCTGTGCTCTGAGAATTGATGATTCTACATCCTATGGGCTTTGTTCTTGCTGCTCTTAATTGGTTGGGCATGTTTGATGTTAAGTCCACTAAGTCTTCTTTAGAATAGGGCTTATGTGGGTAGGGTAGGCCCACTAGGTTGCACACCACCCTCTCTGGGATCAGACTATGACTTCAGTAGGGGTGGATGAGGCGAATACTTCCTCCCTAGCTGCTATCTGGTGGGGTCCTATGTGACGTTGGTGTGTCCAGTCACTACCAGGATGGTAGAAGGGTGAACCAAAGGGACCTCTCTTCAGCTAGCAATTCCGAGCACTCTCACATCTTGAGTTAGAAGGTCATGGGTCCAAGACCCCGTCCAGAGACTTGAGCACAAAAATCCAGTCTGACACTCCAGTGTCGTTCTGAGGGAGTGCTGCACTGTCAAATTGAACAGACAAAAGTCCGTCAGTCCTTGTAAAAACTATTATCATCACAATGGTCTTTACCCACCTGAAAATGCCAGTGGTAGTAATATTATCTTTAAAATACCAGCCACAAAATAAGTGATAGCAAATCATAAGATCTGGTGTCCGATTTATTTCCCCCAGTCTTTGCCTCACATTTCAGGTCCATAGGCTGAGACTACACAGAGGAAGATTCCAAAGATCAGATGTGGAGGACATTTCTTCTTTGTACCTCCCAGAATAGTCATTTGGTAGTACAGAATTTGAGTATTGTTGAAAGAAGAGACATGCTGTCAAAACTTTCCATCTTGCACTCATCAGGACAAGTGAAAGGAACAACAATTTATACTGCGTGAGAAGAGAATGTTGATTGTCATAAAGACCCCGAGTGCTTTGGCAGTAAACCAATTTGGGATGTTCTGAGATCATGAAAGGTCATGTACAATTTTTCCTTTGTTCATGGGATGTAGGCATCACTGGTTAGGTCAACATTTATTGCCCATCCATTTTAAGAGTCAATCACATTTCCATGGATGTGCAGTCACATGTAGGCCAGACCAAGTTAGGATGGCAGATTTCCTTCCCTAAAGGGCATTAGTGAACCAGATGGGTCTTTATGACAATCAGCAATGGCTTCATGGTCATCATCAGACTTTTAATTCCACTGTCTGTCATGGTGGAATTCAAACCCAGGTCCCCAAAGCCTCTGGAATACTAGCCCAGTGACAATACCACTATGCTATAGCCTCCCCATGGTGAAGTGGTGTAAAAAATGCAAGATCTGTCTTTCCTTTATGCCTATGAAATTAGTTGTACTGCTGTTAAGACCCAATATCACTGTTAGCATTCTTAATGTACCCACTTTCCCCCCAAGAAATGGAAATGAAAATCTCTAGCACAGGGTTAACTTCAAATGGGAAGATTCCAGCCTAAATTCCTGGCCTGACCATAGTTAGTTGGTTTGAAATGAGGGATGTGCCACTGCAACGATATCAGGTAGATAGAAGGCTGGACTCCTGCTTCTTTCGAGTAGTCTCAATGTACATCAACATCGGACGTAAATAGGATCTATTCATAGCTGTGATGCCCCCAGAGGCCAAACAGCTTGACCATCAACTTGGAAATCCTTCCAACTTCCGCCGGACGGCAGGTGGTAAGAGCGGGGGAGTTTCCTGGTCAGCCACAATGCGGAAAGCAACGGCAAACCAGGGCAGCGCCTTGCCAAGTATAACCGTGGATCTGCACATAGATGTCCATGGTCGCCAATGCCCTCTTAGGGCATGATACCCGAAGAGAGGGGGGAGAGGGAGATGCCCCCAGAGCTGAATAGCTTGACAACGCTGTTGTCCAGGTTCACACCTGAAGAACGTACACTTGGGAAAGTGCCAGCGAACAAATACTTTGTGTCTGTCTTCACCGTAGAAGACAATAATTACAAACTGGAAACAGTGGATAACCAAGGAGCAAATAAAGTGAGGGACTTAAAGTAATAATGTCAGCAGAGAAAAAATATTAAAGAAACCCAAGGGACTAAAATCTGACAGATCCCCAGGACCTGATGGCCTACATCCTAGTGTTCTAAAAGATATAGAAGATAGTGGATGCACTGGTCATAATTTTCCAACTTCCTTAGGATCTGGATTGGTTCCAGCAGATTGGAAGTCAGAAAGCGTAACACCACTATTCAAGGAAGGCAGGAGAGAGGAAACAGGGATCTACAGGTCACTTAAACCTGACATCAGTCAGTGGGAAAATGCTGGAATCTATTCCTATAAAACCCTAAAGTGTGGCCAAAATGAACATGCTTTTGTGGAAGGGAAATCGGGTTTGACAAATTTATTAGAGGTTTCTGAGGATACCGCTGGTCGGGTAGATAAAAGGGGGAGTCAGCGGATCAGCAGCTCCCAAACTGTGGGTCGTGAACCCGAGTGGGCTCATGGAATAGGATTTTTGGGTCATGAGCTCTGAGGCAGCAACGGACAGAATGTTGACAGCTGCCCGTTTAAACGTTTGTGGGCTTTTTCTCTGTCGTTGGGCGTGTTAATTGTTCTCTGAGGCTTGATTGCAGCTACAAGCACAGGCTGTAAAAAGGTGGACCATCACTTTTCTCCAGGCAAACCCAGCAGATTTAAACTCCCGCCCCCTCACCCCCCCCACCGACCCTGCTCAACAACTCTCTAACCACCACCCCCTCCCACTCCATAACTGTCAGCCACTCCCCACCCCCTCCCCCTGCTCGAAAACCCTCTCCCTCACACCCCTCATTTGCACTCCGGGGGGTCACAAGTAGTAGAGGCATTAAAATGGCGTCACTTCAGGAAAAGGTTTGGGGAGCTCAGATTAACTGGAGATATTGGATTTATCGGAGACGCTGGATTTCCAAAAGGCTTTGCGCAAGGTGCCACACAAAAGGTTAATGTGCCCGATAAGGACTCGTTGGTGTTGGGGATAATATATTGACACGCTTGGAGGATCTTGACAGGAAGCTGAAATAAACAGGGCATTTTTAAGTTGGCAGGCTGTAACTCACCACCACCTTCTCAATGGCAATTAGGGATGGACAATAAATGTTGGCCTTGTCAGCAACACTCACATCCCATGAATGAATAAAAGGATAGTGCTGCAAGGACCAGTGCTGGGGCCTCAGCTATTTACAATCTATATTAATGTCTTAGATGAAGAGACGAAGAGTAATGTATTTAAGTGCGCTGACAACAGGATGCTGGGCGGACAACATAAATATAACACGGGGAAGCGTGAAGGTTATGCACTTCGTTAGTAAGAATCGAAGAGCAGAATATCTTTAAAAGGCTTGAAACTTTGAAGTGTTGAAGTTCAGCAAGACTTGAGAACACTCATACGGAGAACACAAAGTCATCAAGCAGGTCCAGCAAGCAATTAGGAAATGGCATGTTGGCCCTTATTGCAAAGGGGGTTGGAGTGCCGGAGTAAGGAAGACTGGCTATTATTGCACAAGGCTTTGGTGAGACCACGCCTGGAATGGGCAGTTTTGGTTTCCATATCTAACGAAGGATATACTTGCATTAGAAGCAGTACAGTGGAGGCTCACTGGATTAATTCCTGAGAAGAGGGGGTGGTCCAATGCTGAGAGGCTGAGTACATCGAGCCAATATTCTCTGGAGTTTAGAAGAGAGGTGATCTCATTGAGACATATACGATTCTGAAGGAGCTTGACAGAGGAGACAATGAGGAATTGTTTCCACTGGTCGGGGAATCTAAAACATGGGAGAACAGTCTCAGCATAAGGGGCCAATCATTTAGGATTGAGATGAGGAGAATTTTCTTCACTCAAAGGGCTGTGAATCTTTGGAATTCTCTACCCCAGAGGGTCATGGATGCTCCATCGCTTAATACATTTGAGGTTGAGACAGACAGATTTTTGTTTTCTTTGGGACTCAAGGGATATTGGGAGTGGGCGGGAAAATGGAGTTGATGCAGAAGATCAACCTTAATTATATTGAATGGCAGAGCAGGCTCAAGGGGTCATATGGTCTATTTCCTATGTTCTTATGTTCAAAGAGTTGTTGATGCCCCTTGGCCACCTAGAGGGGGAACCTTTGGAAAAGGAGAGGCATCATGTGGGCCCTGCCTCCAATAGACAGCCCGTACAGCAGCTGTACATTGTGATTCTAATACGCACAAGCTCCCAGATTATCATCAAACCCGTCCTGCTATTTCCTGGAGCTGTTTCCTGCCTTTTCCCTTGTGTTTGGAGTGAGCGCAAGCCAAGAAAAGCAGTCAAGCAACTCAGTTATTCTTAGAATCATAGGAATTTGCAGTACGGAAGGAGGCCATTCAGCCCATCGTGGCTGTGCTGGCTGCCAATAACCATCCAGCTTGATCCCACTTTCCAACTCTTGGTCCATACCCTTTTAATTCAAATGCATTTCCAAGTAATAATATGACAGATTCTTTCTCGACTGTCTTTTCAGGCAGAGAGTTCCAAATCTCCACCACCCTATCGTTGAAAAATATTCCCATCAAATCCCCTCTAAATCTCCTACCTCTTAACCTAAACCTATGAGCCTGGTTGTGGACCCTACAACCAAAAGGAAGAGGCCCTTGTGATCAACTCTCTCATAATTTTATATACACTTCAATTAGATCTCCCCTCAGCCTCCTCTGTTCCAATCAAAACCACCCCAGCCAGTCCAATCTTTCCGTATCACTAAAATTCGCCAATCCAGGCAACATCCTTGTAGATCTCCTCTGTCCCCTGTCTAGTGCAATGAGATCTTCCCTATAGTACAAGACCAGGATTTATTGACTGGAAATCCAGTGGATCCAACTGGTTAGATTTGGGGGGAGGAGATGGAGGTGGTGGTGCGTTGTCATTAACCACAGAGCACCAAGTACGAGTTTCCACAATGGACCGCGGGGGTATGATAGTCCCTGGTTTGGTGACAAGCCATGGAGCTCAGGCCTGTTTAGTGCATCACCCCCCAAGTCCCGGTAAACCATCAGTTTTCCTCATTCCCCTTCTTGCTTACAGTTGTTTTCCAAGGGAATGGGGAGAAAACCGGGAATGTCTAGCTCAAAATCTTTTGAGTGCCTGCTGCTGCTCATAGCCACTCTTAGGCGATCTGCTGTTGTGGCTTGTCACCCCCTTCTGTCTTGTGCCATCCTCATGCAGCCACTGTAGCCAGTCAGCAACTATTCCGTGGTGCCTGTCATCCAGCTACCCCTCGGTCAACTACCCCTGTTCTTGCTGCCCTCTGAGTGCCCCCTGAGATAAAAGTGCGGGTGGGGGAGGGGGATCAAAGTTGGCAATGCTCTGTGAACCCATGCAAAGAGCAGCTTGTTAAAGTATTACACGATAACTTCATTTTGGCCTAGTCCTGACATTGCTGGTGTCCAGCCTTCCTTTCACCTGGTTGCTCACATAGGCAGGCAAGTGGCACTGGATAGCAATCTGGGGCAGATTCCCCCTCCCTCCTTTGCCCAGGGGCACTGAGGCCCATTGTAGTGCCCCCTGGCTGCTGAAATCAGCCAACAGCACAGACCGGGGATCTCCCCAGTTCCCATGACAACTGCTCGCTGAGGCATCATGACTAGGCCCCTGGATTAGACACAGCGGCAGAGTAGGGTTGCCAACTGTGATTAAATGTATTCCTGGAGATTTAATCACATGACTTGCCCCAGCGCTCCAGCCATTCGTTGGCCAACTCATCCATCCTTGTGACGCACGGTCTTCCTACGCCAATTGGAAAGCAAAAGGACTCATTGCTCAATTGGATGATGCTTGATGTCAACGAAACAGCTTTTTTCCCCCCCATTTTCAATATTTTTACATCCGTTAGAGAGAAATGTTCAAAGAAAATGACAAAAAAAAAAAACCTTTTTTTAATGTCCCGGTGATTTTTCTCCAGGGTTGCACACAGCAGTGTCCTGGAGATTGACCTGCAATTCCTGGAGACTCCAGGCCAGTCCTGGAGGGTTGGCAACCCAACGGCAGAGGGTTATTTACTAACCAAGTCCAGAGGATTTGACTCCAAATTTCAAAAATGAGTCAACGAACCTGGCATCAGATTAGTCAGGAAATCGAAATCAGCTTGCTGTGATTAAATGGAGTGAATAAACCATGGAAAGCTGTCAGTGAGGCAATGGGTGGATGGAATTTGATGCTGTAATTAGTCACTGGGCCTTCAGTTTGCACATGGTTAGCAGACATGGGGGAATGCCAGGACTAGTCAAAATTTCCAAATCTGTAGGGTCCTGTTGATGTACCGTCGATGATTTAAAACTTTATGACCTAGAAATTTAGCTGTGCTGCACCCATTTCTAGGTGTCTCCTACGTCTCCAATATGGCGGACAGGAAACTCATGCTCACTAGGTACTGGGGGGGCCCACTGTTCGCAAGATTGATAAAGTCCGAAAAGATCAGCATCCAAGACCCATTGTCTGTGCACTCCTCACATGGCCAAGTATGGACCCACTCGAATTTCATTTTGTTTTGGTTTACCAAGTTCCTGACATGTACAAGTTAATTGCTGCATTTAAGGACCGCTAAACCCTCAGATTGTCAGGTGAGCAGTTGAATATTTCGTGTAATTAAAAACAGAAAATGCTGCAAAAGCTCAGCAGGTCTGACAGCATCTGTGGAGAGAGAACAGAGCTAACGTTTTGACTCTTCTTCAGAGCTGAAGAGAAGTAGCAATATGATGAAATTTGTACTCTTTATGGGGGGTGGAGCAGGTGAAGCTGGATGGAAGGCCAGTGATAGGTGGGGGCTAAGGAGAGATTGACAGAGATGTCATGGACAAAAAGACAAAGGGAGTGTTAATGGTAGTGGTGAGGGCTAAAGAAGGTGCTGATCGTGGCATTAAGGTAAGAAAGCAGAATGTGATAATAGCAGAACAAGGAACTCTGAAAAGGACAACATGGAACAAGTAACAGATGGCCCTTTTGGAGATGGGGTGAGAGAGGGGCTGGTGAATGGGGAAAAAAGGATAGAAAAAGGGATAAAAAGGAGATTAAAAAAGGGGATAAAACAAAGAATAAATGAATAAAAATAAGTAGATAAAAAATAAAAATAAATTTTTAGAAAAGGAATTAAAAAAGGTGGTGGGGATGGAGGAGAGAGTTCATGGTCTAAAGTTGCTGAACTCAATATTCAGCCCGGAAGGCTGTAAAGTGCCTAGTCGGAAGATGAGGTGCTGTTCCTCCAGTTTGATTTGAGCTTCACTGGAACAATGCAGCAGGCCAAGGACGGACGTGTGGGCATGAGAGCAGGGTGGGGTGTTGAAATGGCAAGCGACAGGAAGGTCTGGGTCATGTTTGCGGACAGTCCGAAGGTGTTCCACAAAGCGGTCACCCAGTCTGTGTTTGGCCTCCCTGATGTAGAAGAGGCCACATTGGGAGCAGCGAATGCAGTAGACCAAATCGAAGGAGGTTATATTTTGCATAACTAGCTAACTAGTCACTGGACTAGTAATCCAGAGGCCCAGGCTAATGCTCTAGGGACAGGGGTTCAACTCACGGGTTCAACTGAATTTGAATTCAATTAATAAATCTGGAATTGAAAGATAGTCTCAGTAACGGTCACAATGAAAACATCATTGATTGTTTTAAAAACTCATCTGGTTCGCTAATGCCCTTTAGGGAAGGAAACCTGCCATCCTTGCCTGGCCTGACCTACATTTGACTCCCGACCCACAGCAATGCGGGTGACTCTTAACTTCCCTCTGAAATGGCCTAGCAAGCCACTTAGGTCAAGGGAATTTGGGATGGGCAACAAATGCTGGTCTTGCCAGCAACGCCCACATCCTGTGATAGAATAAAAAAAAAACAGAATGAGCTTTAGGTACGGGGAGCCTAAAACTGGAGGTCGCAGATATAGGGATTTAATAAATCCAATAGGGAATTCAGGAGAAACTTCTTTACCTAGAGAGTGGGTAGAATGTGAAATTCACTACCTCACGGAGCGGTTGAAGCTAGATAAATACATGAGGCAGAAAGGAATAGAAGGTTATTTTGATGGCGTGAGATAAAGTAAGTAGACTGGGAGGGGGCTGGTGTGAATCATAAACTTAGGGAAAGGCCAGCTGGGCTGAATAGCTACCTTCTGTACTCTGAGTGCTATGCATAGTGAATAAGCAGAAATAAAGAGATTGATACACTCCCCGCCTCACAGTAGATGTATGTGACGGTGATTTTGATGTCGGCTAATTTGACTAATCAGATGAACTCAGGAGTGTTGTGAGGAAAACTATGCAAAAAAAAAATAAAATTACTCCGACATTTTCAATGCCAATTGAATAAGGCGGATTACCATGCAACAATCATTAAAAACAGGAAACCTTGTGTTTAAACTCCAGTGGGTGGACAACTTGTGTTTGTTTAAATTTCAAACAGGAAGTGGAATGTTTCTAATATGAATTGTAGTTTTTGTGTTTATTCATTGCACATGCTGAACTTTGATTAAATGCCGTCAGGGGTTGTGCTTTTTGTTTTCCAGATATTTCCAGCCCTTTTCATAATCTGTTCCTGGATTCCTGTCAGCGAATTCCTCTAACAATTGTTCTCAGCTTTCTTCCCTTTCTCTCAACACTCCAACAGCTCCAGACTGCGGGACTGATCTCTCCTTCGATCTCTCTCTCTCTGTGTCCCACACGGTTGGACTTTTTGCCCTGTCTCTCTCACACTCTCTCTCTCTCTCTGTTCTACACTGTGGGAGTTATCTCTCTTTCTCTCTCTCTTTCGTTTCCTCTCTCTGTTCCGCACTGGCAGTAATCACTCTTTCTCTCCCTTTCACTCTGTCTGTCTCTCTCTCTCTGTCCTACACAATGGAGTGATCTCTCTCTCTCTTTCGCTCTCTCTCTCTGTCCCAAATTACGTAGTGATCACTCTCTCACTCCCTCTCTCTCTCTCTCCTTCTCTGTCCCACACGACGAAGTGATCTCTCTCTCTTTCACTCTGCCTCTCTCTCTCTCTCTCTCTCTTTCACTCTGTCTCTCTCTCTCTCCTTTCTCTCTCTCTGTTCCATACTGGCAGTGATCACTCTCACTCTCTCTTTCACTCTCTCTCTTTCTCTGTCCCACACTATGGAGTGATCTCTCTCTCTCTCTCTTTCACTCTGTCTCTCTCTTTCTCTCTCTCCTTTCTCTCTCTGTTCCATACTGGCAGTGATCACTCTCACTCTCTCTTTCACTCTCTCTCTTTCTCTGTCCCACACTATGGAATGATCACTCTCTCTCTCTCTTTCACTCTGTCTCTCTCTCTCCTTCTCTCTCCCACACTAAGGAGTGATCTCTCTCTCCTTTTTTATCCCATACTGTGGGAGTGATCACTCTCTCTCTCTCTCTCTGCCCCACACTACAGAGTGATCTCTCCCTCTCTCTTTCACCCTCTCCCTCCCTCTCTGTTGCACGGTGTGGGAGTGATCACACTCTCTGCCTGCCACAGTGTTTGAGGGAAGGGGAGACGGGGAGGGGAGGGAGAGGGATGTTGAATAGAAGATGAGGGGATCGGAGGAATAAGGAGCAAGAACTCTCGGCAGTTTCCCCTCCCCATGGCCCATGGCCCATGGCACTGGAACCTGTTGTAGTTCCACTACCATCACCCCCAGTGGGAGTGAGTATCGAAACCCAGAGCAACAATTAACTCCAGGTGCTTCCTGTTCAGACAAAACTTCATTACCTTCGGGCTAGGGGGGGAGGGGTAAACACTCCCCTTTAATCAGCTGCTGATCCGAACGTTTACAGGATGTCCTGAGCCTGGAGATCTGAGGGTTTGTTTTGTTTCTAAACGGCCCCATCTGAACCAAAAAGGAACCTCAACCCACTTGAAACAAACAGCTTCCTTGTTTGTGTTCAGTCCCAGGGAGCACGGGGAGAAATAAAAGGGACAAAAGAACATTGTGTGCTCGGTGTCCGATTTCATGGTCTGCGGTGGTGAGGAGATTTCTAGACGTGTTACAGCATCAGACGTCTGGGACGTGCAGCTGGTGTACCTCAGGACAAGAGTCAGTCTTACGGTCAGGTGAGGAGGGATAGAATTAGCTCCCCACCTCTCCCGCTCTTCGTTCCATTGGAACGGGGGCTTTGCTTTCTAAAAAAAGGATATGCTCGTCCATCCGGTGAGCGTTTAACTGCTTGCGTGCGGTGACTGTAAAAGGCACGCGCAGACAGGCTTCCTTGCAAGGTTTTAAGAAGAAAGGAGAAAAATGTTTATTGTACTGTCTGAAATAAAATAAAAACACTCCGACTCGCGCACACACATGTACATAAGGGTTCATACGCACCCCCATACGCACAAGTAAGTTACAAAGTGGGAGGGCAGATTAGGCAGTCTTTTTAAAGCCCAATAAAAGTCATTGGCATACAGGGGTCTTGTAGACCGATGACTTGGGTGGTTTCAGGCTGGGCTCGATGCTCCCCCTGGGTTCAGCATCAAGACAATGTAAAGATGTTGACGGGCGATTTATACTTTTACTTCTGAAGCCAGCTGGGTTGATTCTTAAAACATTGCCTGCGGTATGCGGATGGTCAAATCAACAGGTAGGGCTCAAACTTGCATGATGGATGGAGGGAGGGAGTGAAAAAGAGAGAGAAAGAGAGAGAGAGAGAGCGCTCTGCTCAGGGATCCTTCCTTGTCTATGTCTCTTCTGCTTCTGTTCCTTGGCCTGGAGAAAAACGGTTTCTCAAACACAAGGGGGTTAGTTGCTCGTCACATGATCCCATCTCACCAACTTGTCAGTTACCCAAACATGGTCATAGCAAGTTGATTCCTGGTCCGTGGTTTTGACATGATTAGATTATGGCTGAAAGGTAGGTGGTCCTCCTTGGAAAAAGAGCCTGGGTGGCCTCGCTGGTACATCAGCGCACTGTGAACTGTGCAGTGCTGCTCCTGTCACCTACTGCCGTCTAGAAGGATCCCGTGGTATAAAATAAAAACAGAAAATGCCAGAGTTACTCAGCAGATCAAATGGCATCCTTAGAGAGAACCAGAGGTAATGTTTCAGGTTGATGACCCTCCATAAAGGTCGGGGACTACAGTGACCTTGACAAACACAGGTAATTCTGCCCATGCCCAGGTTTGAGGCTGGGGTTATGGCTGCAGCAGGTGACAGAGCTTGGTGATGGCCTCCTCAGTGAATTGAAAGTATCTCATAAGTGGCTCTCGATCAGCACTGATGTATGAGAGATACTCCTTGAATACTTTCTGTGGGCATGATCTCCGGCGCAGTGCCATCTGTAACGACCCACGTGCTGGGAAAAGCCTCTGTTTTATTTTGTTTGATGTCCCTTTAAGAATAAAGTGGGCTGGGGAGTATTCTGAAAGAGGGTTAATTGGTTTCCTGATTATGGCATTATTAGATTCCAAAAAATTGTGCATATGACTTAGGGTTGCCATGGGGATGAACAGCTAAAAAGCAAAGGATAAATAGAAAGCTAATTGCAGGGGGGTGGGGATAACCAGTTTCCTTTTCTGCCTGGCAGTTCAGGATACTGGGAATTTGTGCAAACAGAAAACAAGCAAGGCTCTCTCTGGGTGGAACCATTTTCTGTTTGGCAGTCTTCAAACAGATCCCGGTGTTGAAGCATGACTCTGAGAATGGAGCAAAAACTGTGTTATTGTGTGTGCTTTGCAATTGGAAAGGACAGAATACTGAAGACTAGAAGAGTGAGGATTGAGCAATACCGGTTGTTGCTGTTGAAGTGGTGCCAAGGGAACGGAGAAGGGAGCCTCTGGGGATTCTATGCCATCAGGACTGTGAGAGAGGGTTCAATGATGTATGCCTTGTTGGTGGTAACCGTGGTCCAGGGACTTTGGAGTGAATACACTTATTGGTGAACGTCACTCAAGAGCCAAAATGATTGGAGAGCAAGTAAGAAATCCTACAAAACAGGCTGAGTTGGAAAGACTGTGAGATTGCACATGGTCCCACATTTGTTCAGGAAGTAATGCGAGCGCTGTAACTATCTGAGGTGTAATTTTGTTGGATTGACTATCGAAAGTGAAATTTATCTTTTATTTGAAACATCCTTCACCCGTTGGTTAATGTTTCAATTATGTTGATTTTAGTTGGTTTGTTATAGGAAAAGTTTTAAAAAGTAAAATCTTGCCCAGCAGTTTTATTTCTGTTGGCGCTGTCGGGATTCCTCTCTTTCCAAAAAGTTATCAGCCTCTACATGCCTCGCAACACCTTCTCTCCTCCTTCTCTTTCTCTGGCAGCTGCTCCTGTTTGTGGTGTCTTCCTCGCTGCTGCTGATCCTCCCCCAGTCCTGAGGCAATCCCATGAGACTGTAAGGAAAAGGCTAACGACTGACTACAAGTTCAGTATTCATTATGTGGAAATCGACTGGGTGCAATAACTGATAATTACAATACATAAGGGATGGGAGAAATGAGTCTCTGGGGATTCTGCACCATCAGCACTATTGTGACCTGAGTGAAATATAGTTCTACACCTTGTCAGTGGTAACTGTGTCTGGGGACTTTGGATGGAATACGGCTGCTGGCCAATGCAACTTGAGCCAAAACAATTAGGTGGGAAGTGAGAAATCCTACAAAACAGAGGCCAGGGTGGAAAGACTGAGAATGTACATGGTCCCACATTTGTATGGGAAGTGATACACTCCAATGGGAACGATACTGCTGAACTAAATAGGACAATTTACATTGAAATAGAACAGTTAATCACGGAAAACTGACCAAAGCCAGACAGGTAATCACAGTGGGACAGGAAGAAGTCATTATATGGCTAAGCTAATGGAAGACAACTGGTTAACTAATGGCTGACCAACCAACAGCCAATCTTGCATCCAACTAACGATCACATGCAGAAGATCGTGCATGACTTTTTCAAAAACTGTATTCTGTAAATAAGCCCGTGAAAAAGGCCCACATGGTAGGGTCTGCAGAAATAAGACAGAAAATACATGTCAAAGGGAAGAGTTCGGTAAACCAAGCAGGAAGATCTCAGTTAAGATAAAAACTAAAGTACTGCGGATGCTGGAAATCTGAAACAAAAACAGAAAATGCTGGAAAAACTCAGCAGGTCTGCGGAGAGAAAAAAAACAGAGTTAACGTTTCGAGTCCGTATGACTCTTCCTCAGAAATTGGAGAGACATTTCTGTCACAAAACATTAACTCTGTCTTTTTTCTCTCCACAGATGTTATTAGACCTCCTGGGTTTTTCCAGCATTTTCTGTTTTTGTTTCAGATTTCCAGCATCTGCAGTATTTTGTTTTTATCTTAGTGCTTAATTCACTGCCACTTCTCTTCTGGAACGTCTACCTTGAAGAAGTACTGCTCTTCTCTCCGACAGGATTTCCGAGGAAGATCTCAGTCGTAGGTCACTCCTAAACGACCTACAGCCATCTCAGATTGACCACTGAGGGGTAACTGTGTGATTTCATTGAAACTGTTTTGTTTAAAATTCTCAATAAAGGCGTTGAATTTAGTGTAGGTTTGTGTCAGTCATAATTCTCGGTCTCTGAGCATGAGGGAGAGGCAAAATCATCGACAATTCTGGCAAGCCAACCAGGAGGCTGTGTAATTGACACAATGTCTAAATCCAAAAAGCGTATGGAAGAGTTAGTGACTAGATATGGCACTAAAAAGATTAAGGTGTTAGAACATTGGGTTAAGGAGATAATCGGAGGTGAGAATGCAGTGCAAAAGGCTGGCGAATAGACAGAGTGTCTTCTTGCCAAGCACGATTAATGGAAGCCATATAGCTTCTGCTGTACGAAGAGGAGAAAATCAGACCACTGGAGGTTGAGAAGGCAGGATTCCAGGGGAAAGCTACTGAAACAGAAGCAGTAATGAATAAGTTATTGCGTAATCTTATGGAGGAACACCCCACTAATAACAACCTGGAGGTTACCATTGACCAGAAACTGAACTGGACTAGCCATATAAATGCTGTGGCTACAAGAGCAGGTCAGAGGCTGGGAATCCTGCTGCGAGTAACTCATCTCCTGACTCCCCAAAGCCTGTCCACCATCTACAAGGCACGAGTCAGGAGTGTGATGGAATACTCCCCACTTGCCTGGATGAGTGCAGCTCCAACAATACTCAAGAAGATCAACACCATCCATAACAAAGCAGCCCACTTGATTGGCACCCCATCCACAAATGTTCATTCTCTCCACCACCAACAGATAGTAGCAGCAGTGTGTGTACCATCTACAAGATGCACTGCAGCAGTTCACCAAGGTCCCTTAGACAGCACCTTCCAAACCTGCAACCTTTACCATCCAGAAGGACAAGGGCAGCGGGCACATGGGAACACCACCACCTGGAAGTTCCCCTCCAAGCCACTCACCATCCTGACTTGGAAATATATCGCCGTTCCTTCACTGTCGCTGGGTCAAAATCCTGGAACTCCCTCCCTAACAGCACTGTGGGTGCACCTACAACACATGGACTGCAGCGGTTCAAGAAGGCATCTCACCACCACCTTCTCAAGGGTAACTAGAGACGGGCAATAAATGCTGGCCCAGCCAGCGAAGCCCACATCCCATAAAAATTGAGTTAAAGAAAAAACAAATGCAGAAAGTCAGGAGGCGAAAGGGATGATTGGGAGTGTGCGGTGTTGTGGTATTAATGTCAGTTGGCAGAACGCAAGTGAAAGTGTAATGAATGGGAAAAGGAGAGTAAGTTTAACGTATAGACAGCGAGAGAGCAGAAAAGGAAGTGGAAGATGTAGAAGCTGCCTTTTAGGGTGTTGTGAAATGAGTCACACAGTGAAGTAAGCCAGCTGTGTTTATTGAGTCCAGAGGACCTGGAGCCCAATGATGGACCCCAGCATGGTGGGTGCAGCTCCCACCACACGCCCCTGACCCTCCAGATCGAAAGGGCCTCGATGAAACAATAAAAGTCTACTGGACATGCACAGGCAACTCAAGCATTACGCGGTGACTACAAGGTCCCTTATACCAATGCTCAATTGATAGAACTAGTAAGAGACCGGCCTAAGTTGGGGATGGGAGCTAAGCCCACTGTCATGTCCATGGCATAGAACAGATAGTTGGCCTCGGTGAATGCCTGACCAGCCACGTCTGCAGCCAGACTATTTCTGAGGCAGAAAGCAGCAACAGCAGAAGACCATCAAAACCTTTTGCCGATATGGGTAAAGAGAATTTTCCACAGTCGTACAACACGCCAGGAAATGGCAAGAAGTCAAGAAGCAGCTTGAAATGGGTAAACCAGCAACTAACCTGTAAGTGCAGTGTGGTCCCTTTAAATAGTGAGTTAGGGGAGGGGGGAAGTGTGCCTTCATATCGGTTAGTGCCACCTTGTGCTGTGTAAGTTCAGTACATGGCATGGGAAGGGCTGGGCTGACCCAATATCTAGAATGGGTCCTACAAGATTCATACAATCTTACAGCACAAAAGGAGGCCATTCAACCCATCCTACCTGTGACCATTCTTTGGTTATCCCCCCCTAGCCTCTCTGCTCTAAAGAGAACAATCCCAGCTTCTCTCCATATAACCGAGGTCCCTCAGTTCTGGTGTCATTCCAGTAAACACCCTCTGCATCCACTCCAAAGCCTTGACATCCTCCCTAAAGCGTGGGGCCCAGAAATGGACACAATACTCCAGCTGAGGTCCAACCAGTGATTTATAATACTATAAAACGCTGGTTAGGCCACAACTGGAGTACTGTGTGCAGTTCTGGTCGCCACGCTATAGGAAGGATGTGATTGCACTGGAGACAGTGTAGAGGAGATTCACCAGGATGTTGCCTGGGCTGGAGGGTCTGAGCTATGAGGAAAGATTGGGTAGGCTGGGGTTGTTTTCCTTGGAGCAGCAAAGGTTGAGAGGGAACCTGATAGAGGTGTATAAGATTGTGAAGGGCGCAGATAGGGTGGATTGGAAGGCACTTTTTCCATTAGTAGAGGGGTCAATAACCAAGGGGCCTAGATTTAAGGTAAAAGGTAGAAGGCTAAGAGGAGAAATGTTTTCACCCAGACGGTGGTGGGAGTCTGGAACTCACTGCCTGAAAGGGTTGGTGAGTCAGAAACTCTGGTAACATTTAAGAAGTATTTAGATATTCACTTGCATTGCCATAGCCTCCAGGGCTATGGGTCAAGCACTGGAAAATGGGATTAGTTAGTCAGATCTTTGTTGACCGGTGCAGACATGATGGGCCAAATGGCCTCCTTCTGTGCTGTAAATGTGTATGAGTCTATAATTATTTTGTCGTTCTTGGTCCTGTGGTAACATTTTTCAAATAAAATGTTGACTTGTCTCACCTCTGTGTACTTCTGGAGTCTTCTATAGGTACCTCATGTTCTTTTCTAAGAATTTATTTTAGGATGATAATTTTTTTGGTGGAGTAATGATGCACTCCAGCCCCTGCAGTGCCCACCGGTCACAAAAAGCCTCAAGCGTCCTGGTGGACACCACGTGCTCCCTCTCCAGTGATGTCCATGTGTAGATGCACCTTGGTAGGAGGAACATGGGAGACAATATAAAATAAGGGGTACAATTCTTAAGGGAGTGCAGGAGCAAAGGGACCTGGGTGTATATGTGCATAGGTCATTGAAGGTGGCAGGACAGGTGGAGAGAGAAGTTAATAAAGCATATAGTATCCTGGGCCTTGTTAATAGGGGCATAGAGTACAAGAGCAAGGAGGTTATGCTGAACATATATAAGGCACAAGTTAGACCTCAGCTGGAGTATTGTGTACAGTTCTGGGCGCCACACCATAGGAAAGGTGTGAACGCATTGGAGAGAGTGCAGAAGAGGTTTACAAGAATGGTTCCAGGGATGAGAAACTTCAGTTATGAAGATAGGTTGGAGAGGTTGGGACTGTTCTCCTTGGAGAGAAGGAGGCTAAGAGGAGATTTGATAGAGGTGCTCAAAATCATGAGGAAACTGGACAGAGGAGATAGGGAGAAGCTGTTGCTGCTCGTAAAAGGATCAAGAGCGAGAGGGCGCAGGCTTAAAGTGATTTGCAAAAGAAGCGATGTCAGAATTTTTTTTTTCACACAGCGAGTGGTTCGAGTCTGGAATGCACTACCTGGAAGTGTAGTGGAGGCATTCAAGAGGGCGTTAGATGATTATTTGAATAGAAACAATGTGCAAGGGTGCGGGGGAAATGGCAGGAGAATGGCACTGAATCACAATGCTCATTCGGAGAGCGGGTGCAGACACAATGGGCCGAATGGCCTCTTTCTGCACTGTAACAATTCTGCGGGTCAAAAGGCCCCCTCAACCACCTGCTGCAAGTGAAGCCTTCGAGGCGATTTCATCTTCATCAACAGGGAATTAAGCTTTGGCAAGGCTGCACAAAGAGGTGGTTCAAGGGAGCAGGGTGAGATGATTGGAACACAACCCTCCAGGCTGTACTGCTGTTCACTTCCACTTTTGGGGAGTCCTAAAATGGGGACCACGAATATAAGGAAGTCAGGAATACATCCCATAGGAATTTCAGGAGAAACCCCTTTACCCAGAGAACATTTACCCACAAGGAATAGTTCGGTTCAGTAACATAGATATCTTTAAGAGAAAACCAGATAGACACATGAAGGAGAAAGGGATAGGAGGTTATGGAGATAGAGTGAGATGAAGTGGGGTGGAAGGAGACTTGTATGGAACATAAACAATGGAGTTGGTCTCTGAAGAAGGGTCATGCGGACATGAAACGTTAACTCTGTTTCTCCCTCCACTGATGCTGCCAGACCTGCTGAGATTTTCCAACATTTTCTGTTTTGGTTCCAGATCTCCAGCATCTGCAGTAGTTTGCTTTTATATTAAAACAAGGGTGTTGCTGGGCTGAATGGCCAGTTTTGGTTCTGTGAATTCTAAGTGGTAAAAAAAATCAGGTGAATTATCTGGATACTCACCCCTCTGTTAAATGTTCTTCTCTTCACCCAACCCAGGCAACACAATGTTCGGTGGTAAAGAGGGGGGAGGTGCTCCATTAAATGTTCCAAACTGTGCTTATATTCTTATCTGGCAGACAGACGTGTTGAAAGTATGTAAGAATTTGTAAGATATCTACAGTAACGGTGCCGCTTTAGAATAGTAATTGTTAATATTTGGAAGGGCAGCTCTCAGAATGTTCTGTGCTACGTACGTTGCTCCTTTAGGATGTTGTTGGCCTCCTCTTTATCAATATGGCAGGCAGTCCGATTCCCGCCCTCCACACTGGGGCCTTGGTGAATGGCTTTCTGCCCGAGATACTGGGATAGCGCAGGGAATGGGGCTGACTGCAGGCATCAGCGGTACCAGGGTTGGAGTGGATCTGGGAGGGAGGTCAGGATCGAAACAAAATGGAAAGTGAGAGTGTGAGAGAGAGAGGGAGAGAGAGAGAGAGACCGAAACAGGGAGACCTGGCCTAAGCAGTGGCATAATTTATTGCTTGGTCGATGTTGTGTTTGCCAGCCCAAATGATAAATAGGGTTGCCAACCCTCCAGGACTGGCCTGGAGTCTCCAGGAATGGAAGATCAATCTCCAGGGAGCCCTGGAGAAAAATCATCCGGACATTAACATTTTTTTTTTGGCCATTTTCTTTGAACATTTCTCTTTACCAGATATAAAAACATTGAAAATGGGAGAAAAAGGCTGTTTGGCTGACAGTCAAGCATCATCCAATTGGGTAAAGAGTCTTTTTGCTTCCTGACTGTTGGAGGAAGGCAGTGCGTCACAAGGATGGATGTGTTGGCCGACTAATGGCGGAATTGTGGGAGCAGGTCATGTGATGAAACCTCCAGGAATATATTTCATCACAGTTGGCAACCCTGATGGTAAATCGGGCCACGGGAGCAAGAGGGGTAAGTGGGCTTTAACTCAAAAGGAAGCTTTATTGGGGTCAAAGTGTTATAGAGTCATTACGGCCCAGAAAGCGGTGAAACGCGTCTATACCAGCTTTCCACAGAATGGCCCAGTCAGCCCCATTCCCTGCGCTATCCCAGCAGCCCTGCGGGTGCCCATTTATTTCCATTCGAAAACCAATCGCTTGTCCTCGATTCCACCGCCCTCGTGGGGCAGCAAGTTCGAGCGTAGCTCACCTCTGACCTCTCATCAGGGAGCAGGCTTTCGTGGTAAACAGCAGGAGGGAGGAGCCCGGGGCGGGGAGAGCTCAGCATTCCAACAAGCGAGGGTTGCCCATTCGCTTTTCAATATCGGAGCACCTCAGCCAGATCCAGGTGCGAGATTGAGTGCAGGAGCAGCTCCAGCTGATAAGATCCCTTAGGAATCTGCTGGGCCGGTGATAAGAGATAAGAAATTTTAAATGACGCAGGATGCACTGTCTGGGAGCTCAGGGGAGAGCAGTGAGGAGCTTTGATGTGTTACCCATCCAGGGGCTTGGTGCCACATTCCTGTGCACTTGGCGTCAAAACCTAAGAAAGACTTGCATTTATATAGCTCAGAATGCCCCAGAATGCATTACAGCCAATGAAGTAGATTTTTTTAAGCCTAGGCATTGATAAGGGGAGGTATTTGGCCCAAAAGTGGAACAGTGGGTATCATCCCTGCCTCTGGGCTAGAAGCTCCAGGTTCAGGACGTGTTGGCCATGGAGGGCGTGTTCATAACGTGGCCAAACAGGTTGACTATCAGCCTGTGAATCATTCCAATACTCCTGATGGCAGTGTTAAGAGAGGGAGAGTTTCCCGGTCAGCCACACTGCAGGAGGCAACGGCAAACCACTGCAGCACTTTGCCGAACATGATGGTGGGCCAATCCAATGGAAGTCCACGGTCGCTTAGGGCAGAGTACCCGAAGGAGGAGCCGTTGTTACCCTGCAGGAAAAGCGGCAGCCCGATTGGTGCACAGCAAGATCCCGCAAACTGCGCTGACACAAATGAGCAGATTCGTCCGTCCTTGTGGTCACGTTGGCTGACGGGCAAAATGTTGACCAGGTCGGGAGCTTTTGAAACGGCGCCGCGGAAACTCTTTACGTCAGCCTCAGAGAGCGGGAGGGGGTCTTGGCTTTATTGCCCCTCCCGAAAGACGTCACGTGCGATGGTGCCGCCTTCCCTTGGAATTGGCATCCCATGACGCGCGTTCAGCTCTGGAGTGGGACCGGAAACACACGACCTTTCGATTCGGCGGTGAGAGCGCTCCTCACTGAGACACGACTGACACCGCTGGAACCTTACAGGGTAGACTTTTCACTGCGGGCACAACCGGCAATCTGAATGCGAATTGCCCTTAAAAATTGCCTTAGTTTGCCAAATCGCTCATGTTTCTAATAAAGCTCATTAACCGAGGCACAAACGTAAAATCTTCCATTAACCGATGCAATCGGGCAGTGTTTTGGAACGTTGCCTTTCAACCTTGCATTGAAATAATCCTTGATTTATTTAAAAGTGATAACCTCGTGTGGTCTTTTAATAAAGTTGAAAATGCATGTCTCCCCCACCACCTGTCATTAAGTAACTGGAAATAACTTTACTGAATCATTTACGAGCTTCATTGGCGTCCAGTAGTCAGTGAATTAATTATTGTTTAATGTTGTAAAGATTTTACAAGGTGTCTTTTACTGCCCTTGCACCTAAAATAATATTTTTAAGAGCTCCCTTGAAGAGTCTCGAACAGGCGCAATTAGTGGAAATTCGCCATGGTGGCCGGTTTGGTCTGGGGGGCGTGTCCAGCTTCGTGGGCAGGGCCACATCCCAGCTTGTGCCCCAAAAGCTGTAACCACGTCCGGTGCCAGGGCTAAGGACACTCTCTCCGATCCCAAAAGATCGTGCTCAGGCCGTTCTACACCGGTCGTAACTTGTGTTTGAAATTCCGCAATCGTTTGAGCTGCTTTGGCCTGTTTCGGGGTGAAAGAAGCTGGCGCTCCAAAACGAAAAGCTCGTTGTCACGACTGCTGCAGGGAACCACAGCCTCCTGGGCCTCCTGCTCGCTGGCCCGGGGCGAGTGCTTCCCTGGCTCACTTCGTAAATGCACGGAGGCCACCCCAACACGTTGTCGCCGAGTGGTGTCGTGACACAAGTAGGAAAGGCCATTGGGCCACTTACCATAGAATCCCACAGGATATCCAGCACAGAAGCAGCCCGTTCAGTATTGCTTGTGTTGTACACCCTGTCCCTTCCTGTCACCCTCTGGTTATCATTATCCACGTCGCTCCCCCTGCACTAGCGCCTTGCCCTGTCTCTTTAACCTTCCAAACCTCTCCTCACCTGAACCCTCTGTCTCCCCTCCCCACTCTCGAATTTAAAGCCCTCTCTAGAACCCAGTTACATGATTCATCAGGACCCTGGTCTCACTGTGTATCAGGTGAAGGCTATCCTAGTGATCCAGCTCCCTCTTTCTCCAGTACGGCCGCCAGCGCCCCATGAATCGAAATCCATTTCTCCCACTTCAATCTTTGAGCCATACATTCAACTCTCTCACCTTATTTACCCTCTGTTAGTTTGCTCGTGGCTCAGGTAGTAATCCAGAGATTTGTGGCTTTGCTTTTTAATTTGATCCATTGCTGTTCATACAGAACCTCGTTCTTAGTTCTACATGTGCTGTTGTTAACCACGTGGACAATGACAACTGGATTCTTCTCCTCTCACTCCAGGTTCCTCTCCGATCCCAAGAAGATGTCCTTGGCCCTGGCACCGGGCGGGCAACACAGCCTTTGGAACTGGTGCTCCTGGCTGCAGAGAACCCCCTGACTATGTAGACCCTGCTACAACTACATTCCTATTTACTCACCCCACTTACTCCTCCCACCTGTACCACGGTGCTGTGGTCAGTTTGCTCATCCATCCTGTAGTCCCTGCTCTCTGCAAGAACCTTGAACCTGTTGGACAATTGCAAGGACTGAGGGTCCTCCGTTGCTTGCCTTCTGGATCCCTATACCTTACAGTCACACTCTCCGGTCCCTGACCACGGACCAAGTCAGATGTACCCAGCCCAAGGGATGTCTGCCTCCTGGCACAAAGTGCCCAGGTAACTTTCCCCCTCCCTATATACATCTCAGTGTCCAAAGCTCAGACTCCAGCTTATCAACTCGGAGTTGAAGTTCGTTGAGCTGCAGACACTTCCTGCAAATGTCATTGCCATGGATCACATTGGTGCCCACCAGCGCCCACATGCTACAGCTGCAACACCTCACCTGCCCTGGCATCCTTATGGGCTCCTATTTAACTAATTAGGTTTCAAGTTTAGAAATATCACTCAACTGTTACCCGCAGTTGGAGGTCTTGTGGTGCAATGGGTATTATCCCTGCCTCTGAGCCAGGAGCTCTGGGTTCGAGTCCTACTCCGGGACTTCACAGCCACGGAAAATGTGTTCCTAACGTGGCCAAACACCAACATGGCAGACGGTGAGAGTGGGGGGAGCCTCCTGGTCAGCCGTGCATGATGTGGGGTGGTGCTCCTCGGGCTGTAGTCTCTGCCGACAGGCTGGTGAGTACTTCCAGGGTAAAACTAGCTATGGAAACAGATATAAGCCTGTGTGCTTTGTCTGCCTTATATGTGTCACTAAGACACAAGAAGAAAAGGAGTCGTAGGTAGTTATACCAAGTAGTTTAATCAGTTAAGCTATAAATTTAATGCCAGACTTAGATCTGGTTGGGTGGAGTGGGGTGGTGGTGGGTGGATTGGTGGGGGTGGAGTGGGGGGATGGGTGGAGTGGGGGGGCTGGGGTGGTGGTGGGTGGAGTTGGGGGGGGTGGGGTGGTGGTGGGTGGAGTTGGGGGGTGGTGGGGTGGTGGTGGGGGGAGTGGGGGTGGAGTGGGGGGGTGGGTGGATTGGGGGGGGCTGGGGTGGTGGTGGGTGGATTGGTGGGAGTGGAGTGGGTGTGGGTGGAGTGGAGGGGGGTGAGGTGGTGGTGGTGGGTGGAGTGGGGGTGGTGGTGGGTGGAGTTGGGGGGGGTGGGGTGGTGGGGGTGGAGTGGGGGGTGTGGGGTGGTGGTGGGGGGAGTGGGGGGCTGGGGTGGTGGTGGGTGGATTGGTGGGAGTGGAGTGGGGGTGGGTGGAGTTGGGGGGTGAGGTGGTGGTGGTGGGTGGAGTGGGGGGGGTGGGGTGGTGGGGGTGGAGTGGGGGGCTGGGGTGGTGGTGGGTGGATTGGTGGGAGTGGAGTGGGTGTGGGTGGAGTGGAGGGGGGTGAGGTGGTGGTGGTGGGTGGAGTGGGGGTGGTGGTGGGTGGAGTTGGGGGGGGTGGGGTGGTGGGGGTGGAGTGGGGGGTGTGGGGTGGTGGTGGGGGGGAGTGGGGTGGTGGAGTGGGGGGGTTGGTGGTGGGTGGAGTGGGGGGCTGGGGTGGTGGTGGGTGGATTGGTGGGAGTGGAGTGGGGGTGGGTGGAGTGGAGGGGGGTGAGGTGGTGGTGGGTGGAGTGGGGGGGGTGGGGTGGTGGGGGTGGAGTGGGGGGTGTGGGGTGGTGGTGGGGGGGAGTGGGGTGGTGGAGTGGGGGGGTTGGTGGTGGGTGGAGTGGGGGGCTGGGGTGGTGGTGGGTGGAGTGGGGGTGGGTGGAGTGGGGGTGGAGTGTTATCACGCACTGGCCTCAGAATTGTTCTGTACCAGGAGGCTGGGTCAGCCGAGGCCAGGAGAGATTTCCACTCCCAGTTCTCAATTAAACGTTTATGTCCCTCCCCCAATCTGTCAGGAACCGCTGCCTGGCCAGAGCAGCAATGTGGGGAGCAGGCAGTTTGTGGGAAGGGTCCCCAGGAGTCGGGTAAGTGACAAAGTGGAGGGGATTCCAGAGTTGATGGTGATCAGACGTGGTGTAGCACAGCGGCTATCCCGGTCCACAAGAAAATTTAGACCACAAACCTATAACTTACGTTACTGGGCCTACCTGGCTGTCGATCTAGCTCCCAGCAAATTGGGGCCTAACGGGGAGGCCGGGACCATTCCCCCCGCCCCAGGCCCCGATGCTGTGATCAGAACACAACCTCCATGTTTAATGAAGGACCCCGCTGGCTCGGGACGGGTGCCTTTGCTGCCTGTAACCTAACATTGCGGTCATCAGATCGGGACAGGAAGGAGTTGGTAAGTGCCCTTACTGTAACTAAACTGCCATCACCTCCCCCCGCCACACCTTGGTTTCCACAAGTTATGGCAAGTTAAGCCGAGGTTGCACTGATATTAAAGAAAGTCCTTTCGAGTCACAGGAGGCAGAGGAGCGCAAATGACAGCATGAGAGCAGTTAATGGCCCCTAAACTCTGAGAATTAAAACAATGGATCTGTAGCACGATGTTTCTCTCTCTCTCTCTCACCAGTATTGTTGCTGGCACCCTTAAGGCAACTGGGTGAGATTAATGCGCTGCACCAGTGCTTACAGCAACGAAATGGGGCCAATAAAGTACCCATCTGTGTTTGAGCACTCGTGCTTTCCTCTTCCAACACGGAGGCTCAGTGTTGCTGAATTATTGCCAATGTGCAGCTTTACATCAATAATAATTTAGAGACTGAAGCTGTTGCCTGCCCTGGGCCTACTGACATGGCTCAGCTGTCATTGAATTAATCACCAAAAGGGCCTAGGCTCTTCCCAAATATGGGAGGGATTTCCAACTGCAAATTCAAAATATGACGCCAGGAATCTGCTCCCAACACGATGCCCGTTATGGGCTGAAGGGATTTTTAGTTCCAGCGCTCTCGTGTCCCCCCCTCCCTAGGCCTCAGCTATGGCAGAGTTCCAGGTTTGCCTGTTGGAAAGTAGGCAGCGTGTATAACTTTTAGCTGGGCCTCAAGTGGGCTGTTGCTAAGGGAAACAGAGCAGGGTCCTGTACAAATCTTACTCCACCATTAAAGAATGCATTCAAGGTCAATACTCCATGGCAGCTGACGAAGGCGGGAGTTCAGTGAGTTCAAGGATAAAAGAACCACTGAGGAAAAGGGACCACGTTTATAACACCAACGCATTTGATGGATGGCAAATCCCTGGAGGCTCGGTATTGCGGGCTCTGCTATGGCGTATCAGGAAGTGCGGGAAAAAACTAAATTGCCGCTTTTAAAGAGAATTTCACGTGAAGGATTGCGAATATAAGCAGTGGAGCACTGAT